>NC_047670.1:44376792-44439292 GCF_011762505.2 Arvicanthis niloticus
TGATTGGTTTTATGTTTCTGAGTGAATTCTTCAATTTTTGTGAGCATCCTTCTAACTCTGCCTTGTTATAAGAACTAAACATAAGATCTACTACCTAGCAAAGTTTGGCTCATCGTCATTGACATTGAATGTTTTATCTGTAGTAAACTAAGCCTCTAGATTTCCCAGGGCAGACTTACAACTGACACAAGAAAGTTTTACCATATCAGACCAAGTAAATTCAAAAACTGTGCAGAGGAAGGCAATAACAGATGTTTCTGAATACCTCCAGTATAGCAGGTCATTGCCAGGGGCTGCAGAGTCAGTGGTGAATGTGACAGAGGATCTGCCCAAAAAGAACTTAAAGCAGAGAGGAGAGCTGTCTAATGCATGATGAAAGTGATGTCATCCCCGACCCTCCACTTAAACTCTGCTGTGTTCTCTTTATACCTACAGGTCTAACCTAACCCTATTTTCTTTCTTTTAACTCTTTGAATGAACTAAGTTCATTCCCAGTACTGTACCAGGCACTATATCCTACCATTAATTGGAATGTTCTCATATATTTTCACATAACTGGATTTTTTTTCACACAAGTTTTAATACAAAGATTTCTTTCTCAGAAACCCTTCTCAGAACTGTTGTCTACAGTTGGCTCGGCAACTCCAGTGAGAAACTATGTTTGCATTAAAATCTGCTAGAATTATAAAAGAACAGTGACCAGAGTCAAGCTGGGTCACCCTTGTCTATTCTGAGCCTTGAAATTTAATAATTTTCCAGCCAAATCCTAGTGTGTGTGGTGGTGGTGGTGTGTGTGTATGTGTGTGTGTCTTTTTAAATGTTTTGCATAGTAATTATCACCATCCAATTAATTAACTTAATTTTTAACTAGCTTACTGTCTACTTGCTCACATAAGGATGACAATTCCACAAAAACCTAACGTGTGACACCGTAGTCTACAATGTAACTGAGAGCCTAGATCAATGCCTGATCAACATGTGATCAACAAGCACATGGCAACTACACAGGCTTAAATGTGAAGAGATGCCAGCAAGGAAGATCAACAAGAGAAAAAGTCACAGGAAGGAGGTGAATGAATTCATTCTTCCTCAACTTCATGCTTCTGCTTCTCCTCTGCTTCTCTAGCTTGTTTACTCTTCACACAGATCAGTTCTTTGAGATTGTAGTCATCTCATCAAATGGTGATGGCTGCTTCCATGCTTCCGGAGAGGATCATAATTTAGTCTGGGCCAAGTATCTACTCAGCAGTGCTCATGAAAACATTGGTATCACTTGGCTAACAACTAGTGGGAACAGGTATTTCTTTGGGAAATGTATTCGTAGTCTAGACAGATTCTTGGTATTTCTAAGGAGAAAATGGTAGTTCCTTGGGTGAAGGTGACAGCCAATAGGTCCCTTTAGTCAGCAGAGCTGGTCAAATGCTAAGAATCCAAGTGCACAGGCTAGTGAGCTAGCTCAGTCAAGTGTTTGACCAACAGTATGAGACTGGGGTTTGCATGCCCAACATTCACGTAAAAAGCTAGGCTTACTAACTCATGTTTGCTATGACAGTGTTAGGGAAGTAGAGATAGGTGAATCCCTAGAGCTCGCAGGCCACCTAGTCTAACTAAATTTGTGAGTTGTAGGTTCAGTGAAAGACCTTATCTATAAAGCAGAGAACAAACAAGAAAATCATCCATTATTATCCTTTGGCATGTGTACATGAATACATTCACACAAATACACCCCACCTCCATACACACAGACACATACACACACAAGAAAGACAGAAAAAGATGGGGGAGTGGGAAGGGGAAAGAGAGGGGGAAAGAGGAAGAGAGAGGGGGCCCAGATGGAGACCATGATCAGATGGATTGGTACAATTCATTCCTCTAGAATGAAGGTAGAGAGGAAGAGAGAGAGGGAGAGAGAGAGGGAGAGAGAGAGAGAGAAAGAGAGAGAGAGAGAGAGAGAGAGAGAGAGAGAGAGAGAGAGAGAGAGAGAGAGAATCAAGATCCATTGAGTTCATGGTATCTGAGAAACATGGTACACATGGAGTTACTTCTATGATCACATATGACATTAGCATTCTATGAATTTTACAACTTGATGATTCTCTAGCCTTGCCTTTTCATTTAGATCAACATGATTTCAGCCCCATACTTTGAACCCTCTCTACCTAGTCCTACTGGCTTTCTCAGTGTCAGCTTTCAGAGCCTAGAAAATGCAGAAAAATAACAGAATGAGGCACAAAATTATTTTGTTAATATCCACAAGAAAAGAGATTAGTGTTTTGTAGAATAGAGCAAAAAATCACAAAGGAAGACCAACAGAAAATGTTCAGATCTCTAGAGCAAATAAAGTAAATATACTTACAAACAAAACTGTACGTAAGAAAAGGTGAATTTAGCTGAAAAAAAATTGTAATGCTTAAGTCAAAATGATACAGGGCCCAGATGGAGACCCTAATCGGTACAATCCATTCCTCTAAGTCATGAGGCTCAGATCCTTAAGAGAATGTGTTCTAAATCCTCTAAACATCCCCAGCCATTATCCCATTAGTACCTCTGTGTGCGAGAGTGTGCTTTGAGACATTGTTCCTCTAAAAGATCATTAAAAGCAGAGAGCTCTGTTCAAGCTGAAGATCCAAGCAAGCTCAAGTGCTTAAGTGATTCTGGCTACATTCAGCAACAGCTGAGATGCCTGGAATCAAACAGAAAATTAACTGAATGATGAAGAATTGACAGATAATGCAAAAGAGACAAAAGCCAGGTGAGTTGAAGGAATAATGCTACTTTGATGACATTTTCCTTTGTTCCCTATGGCCAATGACTATGACATAGACAGCATTCTTAGCAGAAGCTGGCTTGATGCCAGGTACAAATTCAGGGTGTTGCTTTGTTGAATAATTGCCCATGTTAAAGTAGCGGTGCTCATGGTCCCCACAGAAGCTTTGCAACTCTGCTCAGATGCTCTTCTTAAGCCAACCTGGATTCTCTAGGGCTCTCTTACACTGAAAAAAATTCATGAGTGCTTTTAAAGTCTTGACATCAGGGATAACAAACTGCCAGTGAAACTTCTTTTAACAACATTGACCTTAGCAACACTCCCAATACTCCTTGGAAATGCAAGAATAGATCTTGATCATCTTCAGAAAAAGGTCCTAACATATTAGTGTGGCCATCGATGTTCATCACCATCTGGTCCTTAGCAAATGTTTCTAGCTCAGTTCTTGGCACTGTTCCACCATAGAGTGAGATTCTCCGTGCTGGTCATATTTCTCCTGGCTTCTTAACTATATATACCGTACTCTCCTCTTTCTATAATTTCTTATTCTTCTCCATTGACACCGAGCTTCGTCTATTTCTTTAAAAGTAGGCATTGTTACATTTGCCCCCCAGTCTTCTTATGAATCCTTCACTCATACAAGTATCTTTAAACTCATCATTTGATACTCATATGATTACCTTTTTCATTAACTCTACATTAGATGCTGATTAAAGGTTGAAATTATCTATCCTAAACCCTCAGTTCATATGACCATACTTTGAATATTATAGTCAATAAATTATTGGTCAATGAATGAACTAATATCATTATAGGCTACAGATCAATGGTATGGAATTAAAAAAAAACTTTCTATGGTATAGAACCCTTTCACTTCATGCCTGCATGACATACAATTCTACCAAGTCACTGTGATTAGAACCATGCCCTGGATCTCTGAAATCCACAGCCTTTGGAGCTTCTTATGATTATTAGAGTTTATTTAGAGGAAAACATAAGTCAGCTATAAGTCACAGTGAAGTGGCACCTTAGTGCTACTATAGGGAAGAGACAAGGCAAATAGAAGGTATTCTGCTAGATTTCCTTCTAGAATCTGGACTCATGCTATGATACTAAAGATGCTGAGAAATAATTCAAAATAAATTTTAAAGATCTTCTACCATGTCTTAATGGTAGCTGTCCACAGTATTAGTCAAAGTTCTTCTCTTTTGGGAAGATGAAGTAGAACTGGGAAAAATCCTGCCCAGCCCACATGGAAGGCATTTTTTCCTATAGTCTTGGAGTTCAGATCAAATCGTGGGTATCCAGTCTCATGTTTACTTACAGACAAGCTGGGAAAATGTTATTATATGGACATATGAATGGGTATGATGAATATCTGAGAAGGGTAGGATGAAGGGATGAAGAGAATAATTATCTAGAAGAACTGATTATTTGCTAACGTATTCTATTTTGGAAACAGGAGATATCAAAATCAACTATGTTGAACACTTTCAAGCCTAGGAGACTAGAGCACAGTGATGAAGACTCAGGGAGAGGAAAAATTACCTTAAGGCCATTATATGCCTAGGCAAAAATGAGAAGTGACTGTATATTCCCCAAACAAAGGGATTTATTTTGATTTTATAGCATATTCCATTGAAGGGGATCTCCATATGTTGCCTTTGCCTCAAAGAACCATAAATTTTACCTCTTGCAATATTATATTCCACATAAGGAGCTCAGGACTGAGTTAATGGTGGATGTGCCTACAGATATCTAGGAGTGTAACCCAAAAGTGTCCCAGATGTTCTTGTAAATTAGAGGTTTGGCCTTTCAAATTTTCAGGTTATCAGGTAATGGCCTTTTTAGGTAAATATACAAATGAAGCTATTGCAGGTCTGAGTATGAACAGAGGGCAAAGGAAAGGACAATCCTATTACATGGGTTGATTTATGGGTATTGCTTTATGTAGAAGCACATAGTATAAACACAACTCTTAAACAGAACAGCATAAGGTAGTGCTAGTTTTGGACATGGAGAGGAAAGCTTGAAAATGATGTGAGGGGCAAGCTTTTGTCATTCTGTAATCTTCCCCCTCAGCAACTGACAGCATCTGGCAGGACTCCAACTGTGTACCAGGGGTGTCATGAAATAGGGGGATGAGTGTGAAAATTATGAAGCCATATAAGCATTTGCATTCATCAGAATTCATACTAATGCCATGGGGAATAAATTCACCCTTGCCAGTCTTCTAAGAGGATGGCTTAAGGGCATATTAATATTGTCTAAGTTGGAGGCTGGAACAGTGCCAAGAGGAAAATTATCGATATTAAGAGCCATTTGCTAAGTAAGATGCCTCCAAAATATAGGGAAACCAATAAGCCCCATGACCAATGGGGCCACTCTTATTGGAGGATCCCATAAGTGTAGTCAGCCTTGTGAAGGATGGGGATGCTTGATGGGTCCCTCAAGAGGAACCTCTCATCAACTCATCTTCCTGAAACCCTACCAGTGGACTCACATTTGCTTTTAAAGAGAAGTAAAAATATTCTCTCTCTCTCTCTCTCTCTCTCTCTCTTTCTTTCTTTCTTTCTCTTTCCCTCCTCCAGCCCCTCCCCCTTCCTCTCTCTTCCCTTCTCCCCCTCCCTCTCTGCTTCTCTCCCTCTCTCCCTCTCTCTCACCCCTCTAGTCTCTCTCTCTCTCTCTCTCTCTCTCTCTCTCTCTCTCTCTCTCTCTCTCTCTCTCTGATGGATATTGGGGTTTTACATCCTCCTCAATTGCTCAGTATCTTGTTTTAGGGGGGAGCAGTCTCTCATTGGATATAAAGCTCACCAATTCCATTAGATTTCATGGCCAGTGTCCTATAGTAATCTACTTATCTCCACGTCTCCAGCACCAGGATTACAGGCATGTACCATCATATCCAGCAATTTTTACATAGTTGCTACATATCAAACTCAGGTCTTCAGGCCTGAATGTGACACACTTTACTGATTGTGAACAATTGCTCTAGCCCTCCAATCCTTTTTCTCTTCCTGGAAAAAGCAGTGATATAGAGAAAGCAACAGAAACCAATGGCATTAGCTTCTTATTCTTCTGGAGAAAACGTTTAGAACCCACAAATGTAAAATTCCACTACAGAATTTATTTCCATTAATTGATATATTCACTTTACATCCTGGTTACAGCCTCCCTCCTCTCCTCCCAGTCCAACCTTTACAGATCCCTCCTCATTACCCTCCCCATTTCTCCTTAGAGAAAAGGAAGACCACTTGGATACCACCCTGCTCTAGGACAGCAATCACAGCAGGACTAAGCATATCCTCTCCCACTGAGGTCTGACCAGGGAGTCCAGCTAGAGGAAAGGGATCCAGTGTCAGGGAATAGAATCAGAGACAGCTCCTGGTCCAGTTGTTAAGGGACCCATTTGAAGATCAAGTAGCACATCTGCTACAAATGTATAGGGGGCTTAGATGCAGCCCCTACATGCTCTTTGGTTTGGAAATTCAATCTCTGAGGTTAAGACACTAAGTCTTATGGTGTGCTTGGCCCCTCCAGCTCGTTCAATCTTCCATACTCCCTGGGCTCTTCCCAATGTTTGGCTATGGGTCTCTGCATCTGGATGAAGCTCCTCAGAAGAGAGTAATGCTAGATTTCTGTCTGCAAGCATGCCAGAGTATCATTAATAGTGTCAGAGGTTGGGCCTCTCCCATGGAATGAGTCTCAAGTTGGGCCAATCATTGGTTGGCCATTCCCTCAGACTCTGCTCATCTTTAGACCTGTGCATCTTGTAGTCAGGACAAATTTTTAAGTGAAGGTTTTGTGATTGGGTTAATGTCCCCCTCTCTCAAACTGAAAGTCCTGCCTGGCTACTGGAGGTGGCTAGTTAAGGCTCCACATCCTCTTCTGGCAGGAGTCTCAGATAAGGTCACCCACATAGGCTCCTGGGAGCCTCACCATCCCAAGTCTAATAGCTAGTCTCAGAGATGGCCCACACCTATTCTCTCTCCATGCCTTGTCCTCTCTCACCTCTCACTATACCTGATCCCTATTCCATTCCCCTCTTCTTACCCTCTCCCCCAATTCCCTCTTTCCATCCATCTCCAAAGTCTATTTTATTTCCCCTTCTGAGTAAGATTCATGCATCTTCCCTGGGGCCTTTCCTGTTACTTAGTTTCTTTACATCTATGACTATAACATTGTTATCCTTAGGGCTAATGTCCATTTATAAATGGATTTATACTATGTGTGTCTTTCTGTGTTTGGGTTACCTGCAAATTTCATGATGTCCTTGTTTTTAATAGCTGAGTAGTATTCCATTATATAAATGTATCACATTTTACATATTCATTCTTCAGCTGAGATACACTGATTTGTTTCTAGTTTTTGGATATTATGAATAAAGCTATTATGAATATAGTGGAGCAAATGTCTTTGTGGTAGAGTGTGCTATCTTTGGGGTATATGCTCAGTAGTATATCTGGATCTTGGTGTAGAACTATTCCCAATATTCTGAGAAATCACCAGATTGATTTCCAAAGTGGTTGTACTAGTTTGCATTCCCACCAGTAATGTTCTACATTCTTGCCAGTATGTGCTGATTTGTGCATTTTTTATTCTAGCCATTCTGATGGGTCTAAAGTGTTGTTTGATTTGCATTTCCCTGATGACTAAAGACAGTGAACATTTTGCTAAGAGTTTCTCAGCCATTAGAGGTTCCTCTGTTGAGAATTCTCTGTTTAGCTCTTTGCCTTGTTTTTTAATTGGGTTATTTGGTTTGTTAGTGTCTAATTTCTTAAGTTCTTTACATATTTTGATATTACTTCTCTGTCAGACATAGGGTTAGTAAAGATCTTTTCCTATTTTGTAGTCGGTTGTTTTGTCCTTGATGGTATCCTTTGCCTTGCAGAAGCTTCTCAGACGCATGAGGTCCCACTTATTAGCTGTTGGTCTTAGTGTCTGAGCTATTGATGTTCTGTTCAGGGATTTGACTCCTGTACCAATGTGGTCAAGGCAGTTCCCTACTTTCTCTTCTATTAAATTTAGTGTGTTCAGAGTAATCATCCCTTAATAATTCTGCTTCACTAATGTCTGTCAGATGATTCTGGGCCAGAAGGCTGAAGATTTGATGCTCCAATGTTCGGTAGTATAGGGGCTTTCCAGGTGTTCAGAGGTCTCTATAAATTGGCTAAGTTTTAGAAGCTATGTTTAGTGCTTCCCATAATTTCAGTTAACTCAGTCATTCTGGATTTCTGACGGGGTGAAGACCTATAGTCTCATAGCCAATCCTGGCTATTTACTTTGATAGAACAGATTTGAGTGGACTGTTTTCAGCTGACATTCATTCTAAAGCCAAGAAAAAAATCCAGGTTCAAAACTAAGTGCTTTAGTTAGGAGAGATGACAGAGGTTCTGGTTAGTCAACAAAATGATGGACTGGGTATTAGGATTATCTTGTACCTCACCAGTACAATTAGGAATAACTATGCTCTAATTGCATTTTGAGAGAAAAGTTTTATTTTAACAGGAAGAGTGAAGCTAGGTGATGTGTGAGAGAGAAGGGGGGGGGCATGGAGGCAGATGTTCACCTGTCTCCACCAGTCAAAGATAGTTGATATATCTAGGTTGGGTATTGGGTTACACTTCTGATTGAGCATTACCAAACTTATAAAGCCTTTGATTAACATTTTTTAAAATGTATAAAAGCAAAAAGGAGGAGGGGGAATGGGATAGGGTTTTCTAGGGAGGGGAAATGGGGAAAGGGAATGGTGTCTGAAATATAAATAAAATATAAAATAAATAAATAAAAAGAAAAAAGTTTAGTGTGTTCAGTTTTATGTTGACTCTTTGATTCATTTGGATTTGAGTTTTGTGCAGTGTGATGAATATGGATCTATTAGCATTCTTCTACATGCCAATATTCAGTTAGACTAGCAACATTTGTTGAAGATTGCATGGCTTTTCATTCTTTGTCAAAAACTAAGTGTCCATAGTTGTGCAGGTTTATTTCTGTGTCTTCAATTCAATTCCATAGATTAACTTATCTGTTGAGTGAAGTGTTTTGTAGGTATCCTTTAGGTCCAGTTGATTTATAACCTCTGTTAGTTTCATTATTTCTCTATTTAATTTCTGTCTCGATGATTGTCCATTGGTGAAATTGGTGAAAGTTGGGTTTTAAAATTTCTTACTATTAATGTGTGGGGTTTGATATATAATTTTATCTTCAGTAATGTTTCTTTTATGAATGCGAGTGCCCTTGCATTTGGGGCATAGATGTTCAGAATTGAGGAGATGTCATCTTAGTGAAATTTTCCTTTGATGACTATGAAGTGTCCTTCTCTATCTATTTTGGTTAATTTTAGTTGAAAGTCTATTTTATTAAATATTAGAGTGGCTACCCCAGCTCTCTTCTTGGGTCCATTTTCTTGGAAAACCTTTTCCAATCCTTTACTCTGAGGTAATGTCATCTTTATTGCTCACATATGTTTCTTTTCTTCACATATGTTTTTTTTTTCACATATGATCCTATTTTCACATTCATTCTGTTAGCCTGTGTCTTTTTATTAGGAAACTAATTCCTTTGATGTTGAGAGATATTAATGATCAATGATTGTTTATTCCTCTTACTTTGATGTTGTTGGTGGTGGTAGTGTGTGTGTACATGTGTGTCTGTGTGCATGTGCATGTGTGCATGTGCTCGCACGCATGCTTCCCTTCTTTTGGTTTGCTGGTGTGGTCTTATTTATTTCCTGTGTTTTCTTTGGTGTCATTAAGTTTCGAAGGTAGGAGTTTTTCTTCTAGTATTTTCTGTAGGGATGGGTTTGTGGATAGATATTCTTTAAATTTGGATCTGTAGTTCCTATTCTCTTCCCTAAGTTTTCCATCTCCAGGATCACCTCAGTTTGTGTTTTCTTTATTGCTTCTATTTCCATTTTCAGTTTTTGGGCAATCTTATTCATTTCCTTCATCTGTTTAATTGTGTTTTCCTGTATTTCTTCAAGAGATTTATTCATTTCCTCCCCAAAGGCCTCTATCATCTTTATAAGATTAGATCTAAGGCCATCTTCTTATACTTCAGCTGTATTAGGATTTCAAGGGCTTGCTGTAGCAGAATATCTGGGCTCTGTTGGTGCCATATTGCTCTGGCTCTTGGTGATTGTGTTGTTAAGCTGTCCTTTAGCTAGAGCAATTAAGACAAGCAGTTCTGGAGGTGGGACATCATATACAAAAATGTATGGCTCAGCAGTTCTTTATATGAAGAGGCAAAAGATAAAAAAGGACCCAAAAAAAGCAAAATCCTTCTTCTTGGGGAGGGGTGTCTAAAAAAGAAGAACTCTTAGGAAGTGAGGAGGTAAATGGCATTATCATCAGAACTTATCTTTGAATTGCTGTGGGTTCAAATCCAGGTAATTCAATATTGCTGTTTTGATGTAAACTCTCAAATGCTTGGAGATGTGGTTCCTAGCTCGTGGTGATGTTTTGGGACTTTGTGGAACCTTTAAGAGGTAGGAACTAGGTGGAAGAATTAGGTCAATGGGGAGAGGGTTTTACAGACAATATCTGCCTGTGGTCATGCTCAAGTTCTCTGTTTTCCTGACCTTTAGAGAGGTGAGCAAGCAGCTTCAAGTTACTGCTGCCACAGTCTAAATTGGTCACAGACTCCTCATGTCTCCTCCACCAGTGCACTGTGGGTGAAAATAAGTAGTTTTCATTCTTAAGTTGTTTTGTAGGGTATCACAGCAAGATTATAAAAAGTGCAGCTAGGTCCTTTATAACAATAATGCTGGGAGAGTTTTTCACTGGGGTGTGGCAGACCCCTTCATAGCTGAGCATAACTCCTGGTGCATGTGCAGTGTCTCCTGCATAAGGAAGAGGCTGAGGTGTCGCCAGCAGAACTGAGGAATAGTGAGAGCTATACTTTAAGGAAGTTCTGTTGGCCACTTTGGTGTTTTGGAGGAGGACTGTAAGTTGATTCTGTATTTCTCTGAAGGGCCCTTCACTAAGCCTGTCTAGAGCTATTGTGAGATGACTCAACCCTCACCTCATGGACCTCTGAGACTGAGTTTTCAAGGGCAAAAGACAGCCCTTCTGCCTCAAAGTTTATTTTTTCCCACTAGATCAGGCAAGATCACTGCCTGGGGTGTCTATGTAGTATGTTGTCAGCTGTTAGACATCTTCCAACATTGCCTCCCTCCCATCCTATCTCTGATAGGTAACCTTAGACCTTTAATTCAGCTCAGGAATCTCATAGTGACATGTCCTTCAATAGCTTATCTAAACACATGCTGGGGGATAATCAGAGGACACGGCTCAACTGGGGCTACAGTGGGAGCATGTTTGCTATAAAGGAAGGAACCCTTGGGCTCTACCACTCTGTGGCTTTACCCCAGCAAAGGAGATACTTGCAAATGAGGACACAGAGCAGCGGTCATGACCTCACAGCCTTGTTACTGAGAACCCTCTGCATTGCAAGAGCCATGTGCATATTTCTCCATGTACCACAAGATCACAGCATCATAGTGGGCTGTCAAACATGGCTAGGAACTGGGCTAAGCTATACAGTAAGGAAGGTAGTGAGAAAGGGTGTGGTCTTTGCCTGTCCCCATGCAGGGTTCAGAGTCACACATATTAGCACAACATGACATTTCCATTGAGAGATAAGAGTACCACAGATGCTCAAGTTGAGACTATGACTGTTCTCACTGCTATTTTGCTGGAGGGAAGGAAGCACTATCAACTCACATTGGACTTCTGAAGAAGCTGTACATATAGAAGGTACAAGATACTTCTCCCTGCTTATTAATATGAATGTAGGGTTGAAGGATTTTTTTTTATTATTTGTCAATTTCATACATGTATAAACTGCATTTAAATCATATTCACAGTCAACTCTTCCTGGACTCCTCCCATACACTCTCCTCCCCACTTCATGTCCTCTCTATTTTTTTTATTTCTATAACCCACCACATCCAGTTAGTGCTGTTGATATGTACATGGGAGTAAGGCCAGCCATTGGCGCAAGAGCAATCCCAGAGGCTATACTCCTCAATAAAGCTAATGTTCCCTTGGAAGCCATGAATATCAAATATCTCCTCAGCTAGAGTTAAGCCCTCAGGCATGCCCCTTTTCCCCCCTACCCCATCCCATGACTGCGTGGGTTCATGAATACAGTGGTTAGCCTGAACCTATAGTGTTTACAACTTTTCTAATTCCTCTTTAGCTGAGAATGATTACGGCATAGGTTTCCTACTTAGAACTGAGCATTCCATAGCCATGTGTTCTCTGTACCTGACCAGTTGTAAGTCTCTGTGTTAAGCACTGCCCAATGTAAAAAGAAGCTGCTCTGATGAGGATTGAGAGATATTATTATAAAGATGCCTTGGTTGATTTTCTGTTGCTGTGACAAAACATCACACCCGAGGCAACTTACAAAACAAAGTATTTAATTGGGCTTACGGTTTCAGAGGACCATTTCTGTGACATCTGAGGAAAGGCATGCCAGTTGGAATAGTGGAGAGTGTACAAGAAGCAAGCAGGAGGCAGATAAAGAGACACCCAGTGACACACCTCTAGCACAGCTATACCTCATAATTTTTCCTAAATAGGAACCAAATGGGCACCAAGAATTCAAGAATTTGCACCTATGGGGGCCGTTCTCATTTAAACTATAATAAAAGGTAAGTCTTTACAGGGCAGCGGGACACTGTTAAGTTAAAAAATAAAAAAGTATATAGCATTAAGTTCTCCTATAAGGCCTATGATTTTTCCAATCATGCTTAGCTCCTTGGCTGGGTTTACAGTATCAGGCGTAAGCTTCCCCCTGTAAAACAGACCTTAAATCAATTTAGAAAGCTTTTGATTTCCTCCTTAATATTTATGCCACTATTGTACCAATAAGCATATCTTGCCAGTCCAGTTGTTTGATTCCTATTATACAGCTCAAAGGGTTCACAGTCTTTTGATGACTTCTCCCCAGCACATAGCCACTTTCTTGTTTATAAAAGCTAGAATGTAAGGAGGAAGCTTTCAGGTCAGTACGAGCTTGATTTCTCCATGTCCTGGGGCCAAAGTGCAACTCTTCCATCAGTATCATTTTACCATTACGTTGGGAGGGTAACCAAGAACAATGGTAATAGCCTATATTATATGGAGGGTCTCCAGGACTACCTCTTATACCAGAGCCCATCATCCATTTGGCACTGGGCTTTATGTTTGATACCCTCTGGATTCTGGGAAGATCCTTAACTTCTATACCAAGTTGACTGCTTTTCAAAAAATTCCCTTTGAATGAAGTTTGTCCATAGAACCAAGTTACCTTGGCTTTAAGTTTTAATATTGCGTTTATTAAGTTCATTCTCAACTTTTAAAAAATTACATATATTATTTAATTGGTTTTAAAATTTCCGGCAGTTAGTTGTATTCGATTTATTGTTAACATACTCTTTCCACCTCATGACCTTCTTTTATCCTAATTATACATATGTTTACCTCCTTCTTCCCAAATAGATCCTAGCCCCAGCTTTGTGCTTTGTGTGTGTGTGTGTGTGTGTGTGTGTGTGTGACCATATCACATTTAGAACATCGGACATTACAATACTCTTTCCTATTTTCAGACTCTCAGATATCTCCCATGATTTTCCTTGGGCCACAGAGTGGGTTATGTGGAAGTTCTTTTCAAGACTGAGTCCTTGACAGTACCTTATTTTAAGGATTTTGACAGGTTGAGTCTTTGATCTGCCACTACTCAAAGTCAAATTTTTGCATGTAACTTACAAGTCCTACCCTTTCTTAATTCTTGTATGATAAAAATTAAAAAACATTTAATGAGAAGATGCTGATTAATATTTAACTCTAGTTATAAATTTACGAATTTTTTTCAACTGACTTTTTAATTTGGATTATTCTATTTCAAGTGCTTTGATTAACAAACTAAATTTCTGTGTACTGAAGTCTTATAAATCTAATAGATTATGCTACACTCATAAACACCAGGTGATTCTTATAATATTGTAAATGTTCAAGTATGCTGTATATAAATCTAATAAAAATTCAGCTTAAAGGAAGATAAAATCAATCCTAAATTACTCATCTTAGTTGTAATCACAAAGTTGAACTGTTATCCCAATAAATCAATCTCTTTATAAATAATGTATAATAATAAATTAAAACTGCCTAATTATAATTTTGGTAAAATATACAAAAATTATATGTATATAAACTAAAATACTAATAGTTGCTAATTTGGGGTGGTAGGATAGGTTTCATTTTCATACTCAAAGCTTCCTTCATTCTCTATGTATATGTCATTTCTTAGTTAAGAAATAACCTAAGTTTTAAAACTATTTTATGCATACCTGTTCAGACATCAGGTCTGTGTTTGGGTTGATGGAGTGGGCCCCATATGCTTGGGTCCCTGACCTCTTCTTGGGCCATCTGGAGCCTAGATTTATACACTTACTATGGCAGGTAGGTTGTCTCCTGGGGCAAAGACTTTATGAGTTAGTATGTAGACACTTGTTATGTCAGACTCTGAGATTTGTATATTTTTGTTATTATTTTTAACACAGAGGAGACATTTATGCTAGAACCATATCTAACAATCTATGCCTTCCAAGTCATCATTGCAAATTTTGTTCAGGTAGAAGAGAGGTTGATTAAGAGGTTGTTGTCTTGAGGCTCAGTATGCAAGTTCACTGTAGCTATGCAGCAGGTTGCTTGACTGGTTACATTAATATTGTTATGCTATGAATAAAAAAAGCCTAACAAATACAACTTAAGACCTCACAGTTTGAGAGGACAAAGTCCACCATGGTGGGGAAGGGTGTGGTAAGAGGAGCTCTCCTGTGGCTGGAGAGAGGAGGTGGCTGGTCACGTTGCATCTGCACTCAGGAAGCAGAGGGAGATGAACACTGGTGCTCAGCTCATTGTCTCCTTTTCATCCAGTCTGAGATCCCAGCCTGGGATGCTCTCTCTCCACATTCAGGTTAGGTCTTCCATCTCCAGTTAAACCTTTCTGGAGACACACTCCCCAGGCACACCCAGAGGTACCAGGATTATATTGCCATTGGATTCCAAAAACAGTCAAGTTGACAATGAAGGTTTACCATCACACTGGCTGGCTGACTGAAATGTGGATGAAAAAAATGCATGAGAAAATAATGGATTAGTGACTGGCCCTGAGCTTACAAATAAAGAAGAAAATGGAAGAGGAATACTGTGTCATGACTGACAGATTGACAGACACAGATCTAACCTGGATAGATGAAGCAGTGAGAATCAGATGACTACTTGAGACAGAATGTGCGTGAATAATTAATTGATTTTCTGAATAAATGATGCAATAGAACAGAGGGTGCTAAAAGGACTGACGCTGTATGTCTGACTGAACTGTTGATTGAGAGACTAAGTAAAAGAATTAGTGAAAGAGAAGAAATGACCAAGTGAACAAAGAATTGGCTGACACACTCTGCATGTGAATTAACTGACTGATTGGATGATGACCATCTAAAGTAGCAAAATGATAAGTGCTTACAATAAGCAAGAGCATGACAGAATGAGTGGATGCTGGAGGTCCTGGCATGGCTTTTCCCTTGGGGTTGTCATGTTACATCCTCACACTACAACATAAGCTAACCTGAGATGGCCCTTTCTTTAGCAGATCACATATCTAACTGGCATTGATACTGTTACTCGGGACCCTTGACATTGCCTTCCTAGCTTGCCTTTGTTTGGTTTTTTTATTCTGTGGGTAGAGCCTGATCTTGGGCTTGTGTCCGTTCATCCTCTTTGAAATGGTTAGTGTCATAAACTTGACAGGATCTAGAATCACCAAGGAAGCAAGCCTCTGGAAGTGGAAAGCAGGTGGGAAGTCCCAGTCTAAATGTGGGTGGCACCATTTCCTGGGCTGAGGTCCAAGACTGCATTAAAAAGAGAACGCTAACTGATCACCCACATGGATGCCCCTCTGCTTCTGACTGAGGACACAACTGCCTCAAACACCTGCTCTTATACTTTCTCCACCATGATGGACTCTGCCTGGAGACCTGAACTGGTTCATGCATGTGGTGACACAGGCATATCTGTTCTCAGACACTGGGCAAAAAGGTGTGCTGGCATCTCTTGAGTAACTTCCAGGCATATCTCTGTTAAGGAATCGCAGTATCTGTTTGCTCCCCCTTTATTTTTGGCTCATCTGGATCTGTCCTTATTTTCCGCCCACCTGAAGGAGATTGATTCTTGAGACAATTTCTGTTGACATCAAGTCTTCCCTGGTGACCCATTGGGATCCCGCACCAGGAAGCAGCCTTCCACTCCCCTCCCTGGCCAGCTTGATGTTGCCTTCAGGGACAAGAAGATTTTACCACAGTAGACTCCATGCCTTATTAAAGGACTTGTTAATTGGGACACCGTACAACCCTTCATCCTTTTTACATCAGACAGCAGTTCTGGTGTCTGTTTGTATTTGCTCAGGGAGCATTTCACAAGGGTGTTTATATTACAGGAAAGCTCAGAGGTTAGCCCTGCATTTCCGAGTGAAAATCTGCCAAAAATCCACTGCAAAGAAGCTGAAAATAGATGCAGTGTTGACTCATCAGCAGCCTCTCTGGGTGCTTTATTAGGGGCTGGCAGAGAACTAGAGCATCACCTGAATGTGCCAGGCTGGAGGGAAAGGGGCTCTGACGTGGCAATGGAGACAGTAACTGGCAACTCTGAGAAATCAGCCTGCCTGGTTTAAATCAGATAAACAAAGAAGTTTAATTAGATGTCAGCCATTCTGTTGGGGTCTGCAGAGTGGCCTAGCTTCCCAAAGGATCTTTGCACACGATAACATGCACTCAGACCCTGCAAGTGAGAAAAATGGAAGCAAGCTATGTCTACCTCTCCCTGCACTTTAGGCAGCCTTTTGCATCTCAGGCTCACTGTAGATACAAGCCACTGTATTGTACTTCTAGATTTGTTTTATTCACTCTGGTGGCATAGCTAGAATTTGATAAATATTTGTTGGGGAAATAAATAAATAAATAAATAAATATTGAATCGAATCCGTCCTCTAAGGCTGATGTGAAAATTTCATAACTTCAGAATCTCTCCTGCTTATAAAATGGGGCAATGGCAAGCTCAAGATCCTTGGGATGGAGCCCCTTTGTTGTCACTGTCCATGACTTTTACTAGTTAATATGTTTACCTTCTTCTTATCTTTTTATCTCTGTAATTGTCATCATCAGTGTTGACATGTGACAACTCATCATGCTGCTAGTCTTTATAAAACTTCCGCATGTAAATTACCTTCAGTGGACAGATGAAGAAACTGAGGCATGCCGAAGTCAAAAATAAAATGCTCTACCATTGTATGAACTTACTGCTTGTTTGAATACTGTTTATACTTTAAGGCCATGTAATCGGGATGATCAAAACGGGTCAGTTTGCCTAGGCATATCTTGGATGCGCAGAAAGTCCTTATATATCTAGAAACTTCGCAGTGCTCTCTCTACTCAGTACTCAGGACAAAATGAGAGAAAGTCATTGATCATCTAGCACTGATGAGAAACATTGAGGCACTAAGGAAAAGGTGACTGCCTACCTCCAGGCACTAAATGACAGAACTGGGATCTTTCCCCAGGCTTCAAGCACTACAGTGTTTTCTCTCGGGAATACATGGAGAAGTAGCCCTTCCTCCATTGGATTGTTAGAAGACTAGATACTCTAGCTTCTAGCAGAAGAATAACAGAGCTCAGGGTTTTCTGTCCCTTTCCAATCAAAACTTTTTCCTTCTTTTCTCTTTACATCCGAGATTCAAAGAATCATAGCAGGCCATCTCCACCTGCCGGCCTTCCAGTCACATCTTCTCTGTGATTGGTGTTATGGTTGGTCTCTCCATCGCTATTTCCATCTATTAAAATTTGTTGCACTAAAGCAAACAGAAATGAACTGGACTGGAAAATATGAAGGACGGGGCATCTTCTACGCCTGACCTCTCATTTTTTTTTTTTTCTCTGCTTTGGCTCCCATGATCCTTACTCTGTGTCTCTGATATTCCTTCTCAGGCTTCGTTTTTGCAGTTTTCTTTTTTAAAAAGCTGCTGTTTTTCTGTCCTTGTTTTCTTTTGACTTCTTTTCTGTCCCTATTCAGTTCCTCACTAAGGCACTGCCATTGTTTCCTAGACTTCACCACCATTCTATATTCTTCAAGCTCTTCCCCTTTCTCTCAAGTTCAAGCAGGTGCATTTATGTTGTAGTTAACAAACAGATCCCCACATCATATTGAATTTATATATCAAATACATTCTATTCTATTATATGTCAAATATTATCTATTTGATATATTTATATATCAAATACTATCTATTTAAATATTTATATAAAAATCTATTTATATTAAATGGTATTTGTTGGTTATTATGCCTATCCAACAAATCATTTGGAGAAGCTCATGTAGTCACTTTGAGACCCAGAGTCATGGATGCCATACTGCTTATGAACACATGAATCCTATAGTCCTTTTTGGCATGGAAATAGTTGAGTAGGGCATGAGAGGATGCCATGACGTTTAGACCATCTCTGACCCAATGTAGCAAAATTATGTCATAAAAAAATAAGTCATGTTATCTGCTTTACTGCAAAGGTGCTGGTAAATATGAGGACATTTAAGAAATTTGGTGAGAAGCAAGCAGCTCTACCATTTCAAATAACTCCTGACAGCTTCACCAGGTATACACCAAGGTATCTCAAATGAAGTGGCTTTCTCAAGGAAGTGAACATCATGGCATGCAAAGGTTTCTACCATGTAATTCCTGACCTTGGTGCTGCATGCCTGTGCTGGCAACATACCTGTCCTGTACCACTTCTCCTCTACTTTTGCCAACCTATGAAAACTGATTTCATGTCCTAGGATTTGCTTGCCCCTGGCCTGTTTTGTTGTCCACAGCTTCCCCTTTCTACACCAAACACCCCAGATCCTCTGTCCATTCCTCATGTGGTGGTTCCAAGTCTTTGGCATCTTGTATGAAAGAAAAATTCCACTGCTTTAGTGCATATTGATTGGAGTGTTAGCCATAGAACCATTAGTTGGATACATCTAAGCCATTGTGAAAATTTCTGGAAGCTTCTGTATCCCCAGAGAAATACTGTACTTCAATTGCTGCTCTGATATTGCCTAAGGGCCTCTGTCTAGGAGTCTACTCATAGCTAAAGTAGTCCTAAGCTTCACAAGGCTGCACGACCTCTGCACCAAAAAAGAAGACATGTGGCTTCTGTTTGAATTGAAGCACTGGACAGAAAGCTAGAGGGAGAAAGGGAAGAATCAAAATGTAATAAGAATGGGAAGAAGAGAGAGGATGGAAGAAAAGAGAAAAGAAGGAAGGGAAAAGAGAGAGAAAAAAGAGGAGAGGGAAGGGAAAGGCAGATGAAAGAAGAAAAATAGGGAAAGGGGAAGGAGAAAAGGGAGAGAACGAATGTAGAGGAGAGGAGGAGAAATTAAAGGAAAATGGAGGAGGAAGTAATAAAAACAGCTTAATTCTCCCCAATGTCTTTCATATTTTTAAAATTACTAGGATGACTCTGAAGGTGGAAGGTCTTCCTTCAGTCATTTTATTACCTACCAGGTATCTCCTGCCAGGCACTGTGCTGGTCACTGAGTGCATTGATATAAAATATCTTTATAAAAAAATGCAGTTCACCAGTTAGGATCTCGATGTAGTGAAGAAAACAGATTGGCTGTCCATGAAGCACCCAATCATCTCTTTCAGGTTTTGGCTTACATCGGGCATTACTCTGGCTCAATAGCCAGATGCACCACATCAGTTCTGAGTATAGGGATGGGTGGGGGAAATCTAAGCTCCTCGCTGCTGGCAGCTTTGCTTTAGCTATTTATATGGCTGACACTCTAGTATGGAGAAACCGAACCCCTAATTCCCTTCCCTTTCACCAGACTGCATAGTGCTGTGCTTGGAAATTGAGAATTCAATTTACCCTTCTTATTTTTAACACATAAGGCTAGCTTGGTTTCCAGCAAAGTCGTAACTTTGTATACCTCAGGACCATGTAGTTAACTCTTAGCAGGTCACGTGTTTGTGGTGTTGTTCCCTTTCTTCCTCTCTCTTCTGCTCTAACCCTCTTCTCTCTTTTTTCTGTTCCTTTCTTCCTTCTTGGTGTATATGTGCATGTACCATTTCACCCATTTTTTTGAGACAGTGTCTTTCACTGGTCTCTATTTGCCAAGTAGTTAAGCTGGCTGGTGAGTGAGCCTCAGGAATCGGCCAGTCTCTATCTCCCGAGTGCCGGATTTTATAAGGGTACACACATGCTCCTTGCATTTTGTGTGGTTTCTGATGATTGGGCTCAGGGTCTTGTGTTGCAGAGCAAGGCTCTTTTCATACTGAGCTACCTCTGTAGCCTGGCATGTCAATTTCCCTCTTTTTCTTATTCATTTTCATCTCCCCAATATCTAAGCAACCATTAGCACTTAGTAGGTGCTGAGTGTGCACAGTCAGGAAAGATGACACTGGGAGTGCTCTGTCCACTCCTGCTTCAGCATCTACACTCACATATATAAGAGCTTTCCAAATTCAAGCATTTTCTTTCATGGCTTGAATATCCATAGGATGTTATCACACTGAGAGCTCACTGTGCAGCCCCGCCCCACCATGGCTTCACAAAATCCTGGTATCTCAGCAAGGTCTCAAAATCAGGAAAGGTCAGAGCCCCCCAATCTATGCTGATTTGGGTCACTGTTTCCTTGAGACTTCCTTCGCTTCTTCTTTGATTAAAGCCGCATTTGCCTTGCCTCCCGCTTTTTAGCAATTACACTAATTAAGCTAATTTTTCTTTGTTCTCTCTATACAATTTGCATAAATGGCAAATTTATATATAGTGTCCCTAATTCTCCTGTAACTGCTCTGTAATTAACAGGATGCTCAGGCTAAATATAAATAAGTGCAGAAGAAAAAACCAGCTTTCTGCTAAAATACAGACAGAAGCTGGGAGAAAAGGAAGGCAGAGAAGAAAACAATTCTGAGCCTGTTCTAAACTCATTATGCTTGATTGGGTCACAGTTGGAGGATGCCAGCTAAAGGTCAGCTCCTGCATGAGTGTCTCTGAGAGCCCTGTCCCCAGGAGCAATAAGAGACAGAACGGGGTCTATCGCGTTGAAATAATAACATGGTACAATTTCTCCATGTTGTGCGGTGTGAGCAAAGGACTATACAACATCCAGGAAATTGGGACAGGAGTTCTAATTCTGACCAGCCAGCCAGGGCACCTCGAGTCAGGGGGCAGCAAAACCAAATCCCAGAGCTCTGGACACTTGATGGTGACATTGTAGAACATCCTGTAGTCCCGTCATCTCATCATCTCATTATGTCCCAGTGATAAAATATACTAATGATGGTGATATGTTCAAAAATAGTACTAGATTAAGACTGAGAATTCCTTTTACAAACAGAAATCATTATAAACTGGCAAGTAGCTCATATAAGAGTCCTTTGAGTAGTGATAATAAGCAATCCATGAGTCCTTACTTCCAGCTGTAGTTCTGTGACCCTGAAGAAATTCCCTAGAGTGTCTGAACCTAAGGCCCTTGTTTCTTAGAGTGAGATTAAACAAACATCACTGGACAGTGTAGTGCCTGGCATGCACAAGTCCTTGATGCAATTGGAAGATTTGCTTACCAAGTCATGAAACCCAGTCTTTCCTGGGGATAGGTGAGTGGATGAAGCTGAATTTCCAGCCAACATGTGTGAGCCTCAAACACAGAAACTTGGATGACTCAAGAAAGGTTGCCTGGAAAGAAAATTCCTGAAATTTCTGAAAATTCTGGAGCTGTGATCAGGGTCACTGCAGTGATAACATTGCTGTTTCATTGTGTCACTTTCAGAGAGTCGGCTCATTGCTGCGCACTTCTCCAAGCCTGGAAAACAGAAATGTGAATGAGACTTTGCTCTTTGTGGGAGGTGTGGGTAAATAGACATTGTCGATGTGATGTCTGTGGTTCAAAATCTCCAGAGAATGTGGTGTTTAAACCTCACACAGGCAGTCTATTTTAATGTTGAAAGCCCCTTAGGAGTTCATTCTTATAATCTTTTCATCTATGCCTTTTAAAATTGGTATTTTTGTACATACTTTATATTATATAGCATATGCTAAAATATGCATATAATTTATAAATAAATAATATACGTGCCAGGCATGCCCAATCATAAGATTTTTATTTATAATGGAGAGGGAAGCTTGTTATAGGAAATTTTTGTTGTCATCCCCAGTGGCAGCTGACTGCTACTTGAGCACAACACGGGGGAAGAGCACTGTTTGTCAGACTTTTAGAGCCTTGGATAAGACACATATACTCTCTGTATCTCATATTTGTTATTCATAGGCAGAAATAAAGAATAGTTCCTTAGTAGTTTGGCTAATATAAAATTGTTTTTGTGTTAAATAAGCATATATCATTTGTTTTCACTTGGGGTAAAAACCTGAGCATTTAGGACACTAATTTGAGTAGCTATTTGCATCCATGTATGCATGTATGCACTCACGCATACATGTATGCGAACACATGCGCACACACACACACACACACACAAACACACACACTAATGTTAATGGTAAGATGCCTGTAAAAGAAAAACATTTTCTATTTTGTTTAAAAACTGTTTCATTGTTAAAAGATGAAGTACCATGTAGACACCCATAGCCAAACAGTGGATGGAACTTGGGGATTCTTATGGAAGAATAGGAGAAAGGAGTTCCTGCTGGAAGGAGGATAGGAACTCCACAGGAAGACCAACAGAGTCAACGAACCTGAGCCCTTAGGGCCCTCAGAGTCTGAACCGCCAACCAAAGAACATACACAGGTTGGACCTAGGCCTCCCCACACATATGTAGCAGATGTGTGGCTTGGTCTTCATGTGGGTTCTGAGCAACTGGAGCGGGGACTATCCCAAAAGCTGTTTCCTGTATATGGGGTATGGTCTTCTAGCTGGGCTGCCTTGTCTGGCCTCAGTTGGAGAGGAAGCATCGTAGAAACTTGATGTGCCAGGGTTGGGGGATACCCAGGAGGGCCTACCTGCTCAGAGGAGAAAGGGAGAGGGTGGGGGAAGGATTATGGGAAGAGGTGACCTGGAGGGGGACAGTGAGCAGGATATAAAGTGAATAAATAAAAAATAAAGTTAATTTAAAAAATAAAAGGTAAGGTACCTATACAGCATCTGACTCATCCGCTAAGTAGCAACAGCCTTAGCTGCCCACCATAGACTCCTGTTTCTGTATCACAACACATGCTGACAGATGTGGTTTGGCAATGGCGGCTTTGGCAATGGCGGCTTTGGCAATGGCGGCTTTGGCAATGGCGGCTTTGGCTCCGGTTCATCCTGCTCTGCGTGTTGTCTCCTTTCAGGCATTGTAGCCCCTGAGCAAGACACACTCGCCTTTAAGGCTGAAGACAAAACAGATGAAGCCAGGCCAAGCCATTTCACTGAAAGCTCCTCTCAGACGTGGCTCAGACCATGCCGCTCAGGCTGCCATGAGTGGAGCTAGACACACAGCAGGAAGGGGAGCGGACCTGGTGACTTTGATACTCTCCACTGTGTTATCTTTGGCCTTGGCTCTCTGGAAACATTGTGTGCTTTTTTTTCTCTGTTAATACTGTCTTTAACTTTTTTTTGAGTGGATAAAGTTTGATTTTTTTTTAAAGTGGATAAAGTTGAATAATTTTTTTTTTTGTCTAGTGATATCCAAGCAGTGCTTCCCAGAGGCCTTGAGGCTGGGCACTCTGATAAGCTCCATGGTGAACAGCCTCCCTTCTTCCTAAGCTTTTATACACCACAACATAAGCTCGTTTCTTTTTTCTTTTCTCCTTCTTCTTTTTTGAAAATCTGACTCTTAGTTAGGATACTGAAGGAAATACTCTTTATAGCACTCGATGTTTTAAAAGCACCACTTTCTAGGATTTAAAAAAAGAGAGAGAACATGAAGTTGGTTGGTAGAGAGGTGTGGGTGAGTCTGGAAGGAGGAAGGAGTGAATGTGGTCAGGATACATTGTATGAAAAAAAAATGTATTCTCTAAAGAATTAATAAAGGTAATTGAAAGAGAAGAGTTTTCAGGTTTACGTATCTCTCATTAACTTGATGCACAAGCCAGCTAGATGGAATCAGCATTGGAACAGCTGAACAAGAGAAAAATATTCTGAGCATACTATGGGATGCTGGGAGAAATGCCAATTCTCCATTTTAGGCTATGGCTCCACAGTGGGCTGTCAATGAAAAGTGGCTTTAGAAACCTTTTATGGAAGTAATCTCAGGTAGGATTCTAAATCGTAGGCTACAACAAAGAAGTAATCTCAGGAAGGAATCTAAATATTAGGCCAGAACAAAGAAGTAACTTCAGACAGGAATCTAAATTTTAGGCTAGAACAAGGAAGTAGGCTTAAGACATGAAAATGACCTTGGGCTAGGACAGGGAAGTAGGCTCAGATACTTTAATCATCCTGATAAGCCTTTAGAAAACAGTGATCACGGGACTGTTCACATAATTGGGTTTAATGCCTTGCTTTTTCTTTGACTATTTGTGTTTAATGTATTGCTTGTTCCTCAACTATTTGCATCTATTGTATTGTTAGACCCTCAACCTAGAACTGACCTTATTACATGCATGTAATCAAAATGGTATAAAAGCATAAAGAAAGAGGGGGTATAGGATGGGGGTTCTAGGGAGGGGAAATGGGGAAAGGGGATGACATCTGTACTGTAAATAAATAAAATATCCAATAAAAAAAACCTTTTATGGGATGCAGAAATATGAAGAATGAACCCTAAAATTTAGTCACAAGGCTTCTCTTGTATGATATACCCAAGAATTAAGATATAAAGCTGACAGAGAAATTCCCTGTAAATAGCTCTTCCTCTGCTGGGTAGACCAGAGATAATAAGAGGGATGAACCATGGCAGATCAAGTGATTAAGACAAGGCTCCAGTCATGGGATGAAGAACAGGACAAACACTGTACATGATAATAGATTTTTATTGTGAAGTTAAATGGATAATAACTCTTGAAGGGCATTAGTGAAGCAAGGCTTCGAATGTTTCTGTGGGGGTGTTCACAAAGAGGATTAACTGAGAGAGTAAACCCTGTCCTGAAAGTGGGTAGTGTCTGGGAAAAGGCAACTAGTTCTGTAATCCTATTCCTGCTCCCTGATCTGACACTGTCTTCCCTACCACAAGAAACTGCATCCCCACCAATCATGAGGGAAACAGAGTCTTTCTTCCAAAATTTCCTTCTTGCCATAGCCATATAAAACATGACCAAAACAGATGGGTGTTTCGGGGAAATAAAGACCCTACTTACAAATACACCTACTTACAGAAAAATCTACAGGGAATGATAAAGTAGCCCAAAGCTGGGGAAAGATGAGAGGGATCACATTTCTTAAGTCTGAAGGACCGAGGTAGAAGATACCAGTCCCAGAGAAAGAAAGCAGTGTGGAAAAGACAACTTAAAGGTAAAATGGTTGTTTGATGCTGGGGCGTATGGCTGTGCCACCGCAGAGAGTGAACCAGGGAGATAATTACCCAGTGTCTCTCTTTCAAACATCTTCTGTTGTCCTCTGCATGTTCTTGTGGATTGAGCCCAGGGAAAACCGGCCAGGAAAACTATGAGCAGTCCTTAATAGAACCTACAGAGGTGAACATACCAGGAGGATAACTGGATGAGAAGTATGTTATAGACAGCCTTATTCTGAATTTCCTCAACCCACTTCATGAGTACACCTGTACTGTAAAGGAGCTTTCTCCCTCTGCTTCTTGGCCACAGGGTATTTTCTCACCACTTTTGGACTATTCATCAGCCTATTATGTAGGACAATCCAAAATGCAGAACATTTAAGGCCCTAAACTCAACTGCCAAAGTCAAGGATATACACATTGTGTCTCAGTATCTCACTTGCAAAGGTTTACGTGGGTCCAGATCTCAGTACACATTCTTTCTGCCTTCTCCCTGCTCACCTCTCACATCTCCTGTTCCTCATATATACTTCCTGGGATCACCTGCCCAGTGAACTACCTTCTTGCTAGACACAATTCCAAGACCTCTTCAGGAGAAATCAATATGGAGGTGCTTAGAAAATGACCCAGAAGGACAAACAGAAACTATATAGCACAATACATAAAGAGAAGGCTGTTGAAGCTTAGGGGCAAATAAGTTGGTATAGAAATACTGTCGACAAAACAAGCTGGAGGGACTGTGGCAACAGAGAAGAAGGGTCATGCAGCCTGGGATGTCGGGTGTGGTGATGGAAGGCTTATGGAGAAGTATGATTTCTAAGTCCTGTCTTCTTTCGGAAAGCAGGCTTTCTCCAAACTGAAAATTCACAGAGCCTGAAGGTGAGAATTTTGTCCCCTCTTCCTCTCTGTGGGAGAGGAGCTGATTGGAAGCCTGTTCACTATTGCTCACCCCTCCTGCTGTTTTGAAAGGTTCTGATATGAGAGAAAATATCCTCTCTGGGGAGCCCTTGCCCTTTCATGATTTGCCAAACACCTCCTCAGCAAGGTACCCAAAGCCCTCCGCAGCTGATTGAGATTCAAAGAGAAAGCAGATCTAAATGAAGGGTCTGAGAGAAAAGACTGTGTTTATTGTTGCTCTCTGGCATCCCTGGCAATCTTCACCAGAGGAATTTCCACACCACGCTGACTGCCTGCCAGGCAGACTGGAGAAAGGCTTCTCGTAGGAGCAGCAGGCACATCTGTTTAAAGGAGAAAATGTTCATGGTGGTGAATTGAAGTTCTTTGATGCACTTCAGGAAAACTGCCCTAAATAGTCTTTGATGCATACCTCTTAATAACCTTCCTTCTACCTGAACGTGGTCCATGTGGTTTTTAAGATAATAGAAATCAAAAAATGGAAGTTGGTATGATAGCCCATGCCCCTCATTTATAAGGGGAAGTGTAGTCAGAGCAGACCTGTGACTACCCTATGGCCACAGGACACATGACCTGCAGACAGAACCCATGTCTACCTCAGTGGGAAGGTAGCAGAATGGTAGCTTGGTAAGTGTGGAGATGCTACTATCCAGTCTTGCAAAAATCAAATTCTGCATGCATTTGCTGAGCACTGGTCATGGAGCTGACTCTATGTTAGCCTTTGGATAGTAAAAGGTGAAAAACAGTGACACAAAATAAAACCCAAATTGACTTGACCCTCAAGATACCACAGTAGGTGAAGAGACATGGATTTTCAAGTCAGCAAATGTATCCATCCTAGAAAGCCAAGACACTGTTGGACATGCCAGCACACACAGAACAGGAAGCACTCAGGATCCTCACATCCTCCATCTCCAGACCGGGTAGAAGAGTGTTTAATACAATTTTATGCTCACCCAGGACCCCAGATTGTGATCTTATCTAGAACTGGGTGCTTAGTGAATATAATTGCTTAAAATAGCATCCAATTGGGTAAGGATTGGTCCTAAAATCAGTGGGAAATGTCATTATGGGAAAGACGGCTAACAAAAGAATGTTATATGAAGACAAGGAAGGGGTCAGAATGACAGAGTCCCAAGGAATAAATAGCAAGAGTTGCAGACGATGCCTAGAAATCAAAGGACTGGCTTATGATAGCACTGTCCCTGCGGGCTTTAGATGAGGAACAGTCTACCAACACCTCAGTTTCTCACTCTCAGCCTCCACAATGGTATCAGAATATATTTCTGTTCTTTTAAGCCATGTAGTTTGTGGCACCTTGTTACACTAGTCCTAGAACGTTAAAGTTCTTCAAGCTAAAGGCTTAGTTTCTTCCTACAGGGAATAGGGAGCTGTTGAAGGGCAGATTGTCTTTAATGTAAGGCTGACTCATATTTCTGTATCAGTCGCCTGCACTTTTCCCATCACTTGAGGTGACCTCAGAACACCTGTGTCATGAAACTGCTGTACAAAGCTTTCAACTTCATACTCCCTCAGAAGACAGGCCAGGAAAACTATAAAGAGGAGCTTCCTGCCAAGGTGGCTCATGAGAGAGTCCTTAGAGGATGGTGATGAAGAATCAACTTATAGGTAGTGACAGAAAGAGAGTCCATGTAAGAGGGACAAGTGGAACAAAGGCTTGGAACTAAAAACGAGAGACATATGCTTGTGTCTCTGATGCTGTATGCGCACATGTGTGGAGGTGGGTAAGCATGTATATGTGTATATTATCAACAAGTATTTTCTGAAGGCCTGAGGACTGAGGGTAAGAAAGCTCACAGTTTGAGGTATACAGTATATCATAGTGGGGAGGTAATGGTGGCAGGGGCTTGAGACATTGTGTCACATCACATGCACAGTCAGGAAGTGGCATAGAATGAATGCTGGTGTGCATACACTTTGTCCAATATTGCAGTCAAGTAGCCAAGCATATGCATGCATCAAGGTAGGTCTTTTCACTTCAATTCACTTAATCTAGACATCTCCAGACATCCCAGAGGCTAATTTAATCTAAATCATCCCTCATGAGCATGCCCAGATGTCTTTCCTAGGTGATTCTAGATCCATCTAAGCTGACATTTAATAATAACCATACTAGCATCCTTCCTAGATGACAGATCTTATATTAGTCAGGGGATGTCACTGTGGCCAAACACTTGGGAAAGGCAACTGACAGAAGGGAAGAGTTATTTCAGACATGGCTTCAGACGCCTCAGTTTAACTTCAGATGAAGATGTTGCTTTAAGACAAAGATGAGGCAGAATATAATAACAAAAGTATGTGATGATGAGGAACGCTTACCTCATAACAGGCAGAAAGCAGAAAGAGAGGCAAAGTAAAAAGAGCTCAGAGCCAAGATAGTCCTCTCAAAAGCATGCACCAGAAACCTACTTCCTCTACCTGGGCTCTCTCTTCCATAGTTCCACCACCCCTCAATAATCTATTCAAAGTTTGAGTTTATCAGTGGATTGAACCATATATTATGCCAGAGTCCTTATGATCCAATGGAAACACCCTCAGAGACACACCTAGATGTGAGTTTCACTAATCGTTATGTGTCTCTCAACCCATCAAGGCAACAGTCAGTGTTATTTGTCACAATCCATGTAACAGATCATATAATGGTCATCTGGTTAACCTCAAGTCACTCC
This sequence comes from Arvicanthis niloticus, assembly GCF_011762505.2. Taxonomy (NCBI): domain Eukaryota; kingdom Metazoa; phylum Chordata; class Mammalia; order Rodentia; family Muridae; genus Arvicanthis; species Arvicanthis niloticus. The sequence goes on from NC_047670.1 coordinate 44,405,636, forward strand.
AATGGTAGATCACATGCAAAGTAAAGAGACCATATAAGTGAGTTTAGGAGACCTTATACATGAGAAATGTTGGCCTAATAAGTACTGATGTATTATAACATCTCTATAGATTCCACGGGTGTAACTTCTCATGCCCACCAGTGCAGAGATCAGCTACAGAGCAAAAAAAACCACAGAAACCCAAGGTTCTTGTTTCCTGCCAGAGTATTATAGTTTTTTCTTGGTTCTAGAAATGATTATATATACACATATATATGTATATATATGTATGTGTATATGTATACATACATACTAACTGGAGTCAACGGGGGTATATTATATTATTTATATTATATATTATTATCTATATTATATCCCTCTATATATCCAATTTCTTTACACATATTTGTATTTGGGGCTTACCTCTTGGGATTGGGTAACCTGTCAGTAGGTTGTCCTTGGAGAAAACACATTCTCTTTTTGTCTACAGACATTGGCTGCCTACAGCTCAAGGGTGGAGCCTTGTGATAGTTCCCTCATCCATGTTGGTATGTTCATTGATGTTATTATGTAGTTCTTATAAAAGTAATCATACTGTTGAGATCCTAAAGTTTTAGGTATGGGGTTTGTGTGGTAGCTGTACCGGCTGGAGATAGGCACCACACAGTCTTTATTTTCTGCAATGTGATCCATTATTGATCTCTATAATAGCTTCTGACTTTTGAAAAAATGAAGAGAGATGAGAGTCACTGTATCTCTGAATATAAGATTAGGCATTTAGAATATGGGTAGAGATAAGATTGGTTTAGGAAAATGGCAATAGTTGGTTCTCCTCTAGGACCTATAGAATCTCCAGTCATGGATAGTTGGCTTGGTTTACAGTACCAAGCATGAATTCCTTTCTTAATTACTTTGTTCAATGTGTTTGTTGAAGTAAAAAGTTATGTGCAAGTTGACTTTAATTGTTACAGATTTGATAATCTTAACACAGAATTTATAACAATAGTCTCACTCTACTGGTTGTGTAGACGTAAACAAATATTATGATGTTATTGAATCTTTTTACAGTCAGTGGCTTTTAGTACTGCTCTGTGTGTGTGTGTGTGTGTGTGTGTGTGTGTGTGTGTGTGTGTAGATCAGGGAACAACTTGTGGAAGTTCACTCTCTCCTTCTATTCCATGGACTACAGGGGTTGAACTCAATCCTTCAACTCTCTATAGTCTTTTTTTTAATTTTTTTTTTATTTTTTGAGGATTCGTTTACTGTATTTTGAACATATTCACATCCTCATCTTCCTTTCTTATCACCCCCAACCCCACCATTTATTTCTACCAACTTTGAGATGACTTCTTCTTTCCTCCACTGAGTCCAGTTTGTGTTGCCAGCTCATTATTCTTAGGGCCTGCTCTGGTGTGTGGTCAGGGGGTTATATCATTAAAGAAAATAGACTCTGCTTCTCCTAGAACTTAGCAAATGCCAATACCTCCATATCCACTTGCCCTATTGGAGTTTTGTCTGGCTGGAGCTTGTGAAGGTCTGGTGCATGCTGTTATATTTGCTATGAGTTCATATGTACATCTTCCCTGTTGTGTCTGAAAAACACCTTTAAAAATAGTTTTTCACCAAATCTAGCTCTTACAATCCTTCCTCTTTGTTCTGCAAATATGGTTGAGTCTTGTGGTGAGGGCTGTGACATGAATGTCCAATTTTGGGATGAACACTCCATAGCCTTTTGTTCTCTGCACATGGTTGAGAGTTTCTTAGTTAATTGACATCTTCTCTAAGGAGAAGGTTCTCTGGTGAAATTTAGAGATGCTCTGATCTATGTGTACAGCAATAAGTCATTAGGAGTCCTTCTTAATACTATATCCATTCAACAGCATAAGAGCATTGGATTCTCCCCTAGGGCCTACGACCTCTTTAGCTACAGGTTCTGAATCCTTTTAATAGTGCCAGGTATTTCTACTTAATGAAGTCAGCTTTCAAATCTGAAGTTGTCTTTATTGTTTCCTTCAGCTGAGTGCTTGCTTTTCTTGGACTTCTTCAGTAAACTGTGTGGCATCTTTGAAAATGTTTATAATTGTTCTTTTAAATTCTGTGTCCTGGGGTTAATCTATATAACAATTTTGTAGAAGTAATGGTCTTTTCAGGAGCAGGAGAAGAGGTAAATTGTATTTACATTTTATATTGTTTGTGTTTTGGTAATGGGACCTGGGCATATGAATTTCTTTAGTCAGCAGTGTACAGGATATGAGAATCTACTCTGTCTCTGTTGAGTGGAAGATTGTTTCTGGTTTTGCTATTGTCCAAGCTTATTGGACTTCAGATCAAGTATGAAGATTTTGTAGATCAATTCTTCAGATACTCCGTGTTGATTTTATTAACAAGTCTTTTCTGACTCTAGTTCAGTGACAACCAGGAAAGTACATGAATGTGGCTTCCAGCTGGGTCTGAGCATATGAAGGTGATACAAGGATAGAAATCTGAGTCAAATTCCCTCATATAGCATGTAGATATGATTCCTCATTGGACCAGGGCATGGAAAAATGGTATGGTCAAGAGTTTGGGGTTACTTACCTAGAGAAAACTTATACTGGTTACACTTGTGTAACTCTTAACTGGGCCTGGTCATGGGAAGACAGCATGGGCAAGGGTTTTATGTAATTTACCTGGATAGCACACACATAGATAAGAATCCTGTCTGGAACTGGAAAGGTACAGGTTACAGGTTATGATCTGGTTGTGTTTGTGTTTGTGTGTGTGTGTGTGTGTGTGTGTGTGTGTTATACACGTGTGTGAGTACATTTGAGTAGGTGCTTGCTGGAGCCCAAAGAGGTTGTCAGATCTCCTGGAGCTAGAATTGCAGGTAGTTATGAGCCACCTGACATGAGTGCTTGGATCTGAACTCCAGTCATCTGGAAGAACAGTGAGATCTGTTAAGTGCTGAGCCATTGCTTCAGCCCCATGAATTACCTTAAAAACATACATCAATAAAGATATATAAATATTTACATATATAAATATATATTTACTACAGCCTAATTTCTACTTAGTTTTTTTTACTTTGTCTCTTTGCTTCTCTTAGCTTAGTCTCTATCTTTTCTTCTAACTCATAAGTTAAACATGCACCTTTGACATTTATTTTTTTTCCGATATATAGATTTAAGACAGTATATTTTCCTCTAAGTATCCTTTAAATTGCATTACTTAACCTATAATGTGCAATCCTTTTTATCATCACTCACTTTTAAGTTCTCATTATGATTGCTAATTTAGCTCATGAATTATTAATTGTGCCTCCTCAATTTCTAAACCTATGTTTTGTTTCTTTGCATGATCTCACTCAAATAAGATAGTAACGTTCTATTCGTTTCTGCAGCAATAAAGGAGAGGTTCACTGAAAAAAATGTTACATCTGGTAGATGTAACAAACACACCCAGTTCATCCTATAGAAAACCAAAGAGCAGACAAAATTACTTTATTTCATACATCATGTGTACAGATGCATAGAAAAGTTTTATTGACCACTAAATTTAATTCTATTTTCATGTGCATGCAGCATTTCATTCACACACTTTGTGACATCTGCCAGGACTGTAGTTGGTGCTGAGTTTGCACTTTAGCAGATTGTAACTGTCAAATGTACAGTTTTGTGGCTGGCCAGAAGAAGGTGCCCAGGGAGGTTAGAGAAAGAGGGCCTGACCAGGAGCAAGGAAATCAGGAGGATCTGCAAAAATGCAGTACTCTGGGGAATAACTTGCGACTGACTAGTCAGGGAATGGAGACAAGAGGGCCAGACTGGATACAACTATGGAGCGTGGCTCATTTAATGCAAGAATTCAAGATTGGAGACATTTCTGAGTAGTCTCCACAAATCAGGCTCATGATGGTTTGTAAGATGCTCTTTACATGTTCCCTCTGACCCCCTTTGCTACTGCTCAAATAAGTCCAGAGTGAGAACACAAAAGGCAGCTGGCTGTAATAATGTTTTCACCTTGTACCCAGTAATGTGTTCAGTGTCATGAACTTTATTCCACCCCACTCCACAAGGATCTAGGGTAAGCTACCCTGCTGTACACTGAAGATATGGAAATTGAGTGTCAGGCTGCTAATATTTGTCTGAGATCTCTGCTGTGGACTCAGCTGTGTACAACAAAGGATATATTTCAGTTTTGGGGAGAAATTATCATCCCCAAAATTCTTATGTTGCCTAATCTTCCCTGTGATTGTGTTTAGAGATGGGGCTGTTGGGCTTTATGATGGGATTAGTGCTTTTAAAGGAAGGAACAAGAGAGCTCATTTTCATTCGAGGATACAACCCGATGGCAGCCTTCAATAGTTTGGAAAGAGAGTCTGCGTGGGAATCTGAATCAGCAAATACCTTAATATTAGAATCCCCAGCTAGAACTGTGAAAAATAAATTCCTGTGGTTTTAAATCTGCCAGTCTATGGTAGGCCGTTATGACACCCTGTGCTAACATGTATTTACAGCTAGAGAGTAGCAAAGATAGGTTTAGGTCCCTCAATCCCAAACACAGTAGAACATATGCCCTCCCTCCTTGTCTCTCTACAGAGCCTAGGTTTGTCTTATTGGCCTTTCAAAGGCAGTGATGCTGAGTTGCAAGCATCCATCAACATTACCACAAGCTCTGCAGCAGTTGCACACATACGGGTAAGAGAAGCCACAGCTATAGTCAACTCTAACAAGTATATCAAGGATTTTAACTAGAAGCAATAATATTCAACTAAATATGACCTAAACAATAGAGATTATTCTTTGCCTAGTAATTAGATGTCCAGAGGTGGTGATTCATTTTTAGTGCTGATTTAGTCAGTATTAATGAAGCCTAAGAAATGCAGCGTGGTCCTAAGAAAAGTGTCCAAAGAAAAAGGCAGGAATAGGTACTGAGAGGTTTGGGGTTTTTAAATCCATTTTTTAAAAATCCATTTCTAAACCACAGTTCCAAGCTCAGGAAACTTCTCTCTATGCACCATTGGCCCAAACTGCCTTGTTGCCTAGGCAAGCTTTAGAGTAAGGACCTAGAATTCCCACTGCATGAGAAACAGAGTCTGCTAGGAATCATGGGGAATGTGGTGGTTTGAATATGGTTGGCCCAGGAATAGCACTATTAGGAGGTGTGGTCTTCTTGGAGTAGGTGTGGCCTTGCTGGATGATGTGTGTCCCTGTGGGGGTGGACTTTGAGACCCTCCTTCTAGATGCCTGGGAGTCAGTCTTCTCCTAACAGTCTTCTGATCAAGATATAGAACTTTCAGCTCCTCCAGCACCATGGCTGCCTGGATGCTGCCATGCTTTCTGCCTTGATGATCATGGACTGAATTTCTGAACCAGTAAGCCAGCTCCAATTAAATGTTGTCCTTTATAAGATTTGCCTTGGTCATGGTGTCTTTTCATAGTAATGGAAACCTTAACTAAGACAGCAAAGTAGAAATCAATATGTCTACTGTAGAATTTTAGTTCAGTTTACTATCTGCTGATTTGCAAACATTTATGATTTCTTTAGAGAACAATTAATTCCTTAAGGAATGAAAGTTGGCTGAATTGCTTTCAAAACTGAGAGTGAATCAATTATATTCAGTTCATCAAGGAACATTTACTGAAAGTCTACTTTATGTCAACCAATGTACTGTTAACACAGAGATGAAAACAAATGACCATAGAGATGATGATGATGGTGAAGATGAGGATGATGGTGGTAATGGTGCTGATTATATGATGATGATGATAATTATTGTGATGGTGATTATGATGATGGTTATAATAGTGATTATGATAGTAGTGATGGTGGTGTTGGATGATGATAGTGATGATGATGATGGAGATGGTGGTGTTGCTAATTATGATGATAGTGGTGTTGGTGGTTGTGCTGCTGCTGATGCTGGGGATAATAATGACGATGGCAATGGTCATGGTGATGATGATGGAGTTCTTTGTTTTAGGGAAAGAAACCTTAATGGTCTCTGACTGCTATTAGACCTCTTTGGTGTGGGGCTGACATCATAGTAGTTACTGTACAGGATTTATTAAGTGTCCAAGTCTCCTTATTCTGCCTTAGGCACAGAATGGACTGGAAATACTAAAATGTGGGTCATTGAAGGCAGGATTGACCCTCAGGGAATTTATGAGACAAAGCAGACAAACATCATGATGCTGAAATTCTGGGGAACATTAGATATCCTGTCTAACTTCAGAAGTCCAGTGTATCAGGCTGTAACACCATAGGTTTTCCACTGTAGGACTCGAATAACATTATGTCCCTTTTCATCCTTCTGGGCTGAGATAGCACAAGAGTCATGCCCCAGTTACAGCCTGTGCAGAAAAAGGAGCCCCACACCTGTGATCCCAGGACAACATTTTAGGCCTCAGCTGCTTCCTGAGAGGTGAGCTGAGAGTGGCTATTGGGAAGAATCAGCCAGGCTTACAAGTCATGGGAGGGGCAGAGCAAAGGATCAGCCCCTTTGAGCTGACAGCACATGCAAATGGGGTACAGAGGGAAGAGTGAAGAAAAGTACTGTAGTAAAAACAATGACTCCTCCGTGAGCCTACTCACCGGAAGCTTAATCTAAACCATCCAATCCTTACTTCAACCTTGCAAGGCACAGAAATGTTAAGCAACTTGTCAGGAAGCAACAGAAATAGGTTTAAAACCAGGCTTCACTTGCCTGAGGAGGTCTATTCAGGACACTGAGGTGATCTGAGAACACCCATTAGCCTGGGATGGTCTGTTCAAATGGGTATCACATACAGGAGATATTCCAGAAAGGGAAATAAGAGCAGATGGTGGTAAATGTGAGGGATGACCATAAGCTTCCTGAGAGCAGACTCTGTGCTTCTTTAAGCTTTTATTCCAACAGCCTGGTAAGTAGCAGGTGTCAGGAAGATGGTTACTTAGGTAAATGGATGGGAAGATGCCTGCTCTAATTAGCTGTATAAAAGTGCAAACTCTGGGATTTAGTCTTCAACCTCCAGGTAGCAGAGGCCCGAAAGTTTCTCAAACAGAAGCGGGAGGAGAATAGCACTGTCCTGGCTATCTTTATGAAATCTTCATCCACAGCTCCCTAGTGCAGTTTCTGATTGCATTCACAAAGGGAGGTCTGCACCTTTCCAGCCAGCTTTGACTGGGTTAATGGTCTGGTGGTATGAGTCTAATAAGAGGAAGATAATTCTGGCATAGGCAAACAGGAAAGTTAGAGGTGAGAGTCCTACATCTTCTAGCCTGCTGAGCCCTCTGTAAGCCACCCCACCCCTTTGCGGATCAAAAATTAATCCTTGGCTCCATTTTCTACTTGCCACTCAGGTCCAGTCACCACACTGTGAATGTTTCTTTCAGATTCTTCTTAACCCCATCTGTCTTCTCCCCTTCCCTCTCAAGCTATCTTGGCATGTACTTCTGGCATGTCTTTGAAACCTGCCCCAGGGTTGAAAATGCACGGCCTTTCCCCGTGGCATTGCTGCCAGCATCTTACCACCCAGGCTGGGAAACAGAGGAATAGCAATCAATATACACTTACAGAGAGAAGAGTTTGAGCAGACACCATGTCTGTAGAAACTGAGAGTTAGCAGTGAATATATAAGCACAGAGCATCTACTGAGAAAAGTTACAGAGTCCCAGTGAAGCTAGTCAAGAAGGGAGCCTGTGTCTGCTGCAGGTGGTGCAGTCATGGGGACAAATCTATTCAAGACCATCAGAATGCACACTGTGTCTTTGTATATTATGCAACTATATACCCTGGCAGCTGCACATGAAGCAATAGGATTTGATGTTTTCTTGCTAGGGTTTTGTCTTACTCTTGTGCAGTCCTGCTCTGTTAACACCTCATTCTTCTTCGGGATGTGAATGTTCATTCTGGGATACTGTACATTGGAAGTACATAAACTACCTTTTGATTTCATAGGGCTTATATAACAACTAATAGATTAACAGCCAATAGACTGCTTTAAATCTCACAAGGTCTTCTTTGAATCTCAGACTTCTGAATGAATGTGAGTGGTAATGAAGTTAAACTAATGCACAAGTCTTTAGGGCCAAGAATGGCATGTAATAACTTGAATCTGAAACTTTCCTCATGGTTCTTGCTTGGAGTACTTTCTCACATGGTGATGGAATTTTTGAAGGCTATGGAGCCTTTTGGAGGTGGGGTCCAGATGTCAGAGTAGATCACTAATGGTAGGCCTTTGAAAGTTATGTCTGCCCTTGCTTCAGTCTATAGTCTCTGCCTCCTGGTCTACCATGATGTCATTGGACATAAGCCTCATGCTCTGGAGACAAGATACACAGTCACTTTTATATTCTGAACTAAAATCTCTCTGAAAATGTGAACCAAAATAATGCTTCTCTAGATTTCTTTCTTTTAGGGACTTTGGTCACAGTGATGCAAAAGTACCATGTGTGTTTCTGGGAGTCCTATGCTACTGTGTTAGCTCCATGGAACAAATGTCCAGGGCTAAGCTGTAATTAATATCAAATCCTTTTAGACACAGTGTTAATGAAATATATAAACGTGAACTAATTACAAGTAGTTTTTTAGACCAGAGGGAGAGAGAGAGAGAGAGAGAGAGAGAGAGAGAGAGAGAGAGAGAGAGAAAGAGAGAGAGAATATTTAAAAAAGAGAGCTGTTGGTTGAGCACATTCTTTTTTTTTTTTGAGAAAGTAAGAGTAAAGAGACACAACTCGAATGACATATTATCTATCAGAAGGAATTGTAGACTTAGTTGTGCTTAGTGATGGAAGGGGTAGATTGAGCATGCCCAATTCACATTTTTATGCTTGTTAAGGTCCATGAATAAAATATGTGATCGGCTGACTCCATATTGCGTCTTAGAATATTATTTAGTATTGATACTGTTTAGTTTATGTTTTACTGCTGTAAAGAGACACCGTGACCAAGGCAACTCTTGTAAAAGATAACATTTAATTATGGGCTGTCTTACAGTTTCAGAGGCTCAATCCATTGTCATCATGGCCAGAAGCATGGCACCTGAAAAGACATGGTACTGGAGGAGGAGCTGATCCTGAAGGCAGCCAGGAGAGACTGTCCCTGCAGAAGTCAGGGTTTGAGCACTAGGAGCCCTCAAACCCCATCCCCACACGGATGCACTTCCTCTAATAAAGACACACTTACTCCAATAAGGGCACCCCTCCTAACGGTAGCACTTCCCATGGACCAAGCATAATCAAACTACTACAAACTCAATGCTCATCTTCTCATAACACAATCCATTCTGCTGGCTTTTGCTACGCAAATGTTCTTCCCTCCATCAGACCAAAATCTTCCTTTATTTATTATTTATGCCTATATGAAAGTTTGCCCTCATTTCTCCAGGTTGAGTTACAAAGAACACCTCTTGAGTATTCTTTTTCTTCCAAATCATCAGCTGCTTTGTGGATATGGAGCCATCCCGTCTCACTTCAGCTCTCTTTCCTGGAAATCATACCTGGATCACATCCCCAGCCTACTAACTGTGTGACAGCCACCAATATGTGCAGAATGACTTCCCATGCCAGCCAGCACAGGCTGATTTTGAGTTTCTTGGCTTTCAGAAAATTATTTTTCGTTACATATCTTTAAGGCTCTTCCCTCCTGTCTCAAGATAATTGCTTCTGCTTCTATCTTTGGGGCCACTTGGGAACTTTTATTTGTGTCAGGTTTATTTCATGGAACAGTGAAGAGGCAAAGATATGGATTCAGTAGAAAGAGTAAAGGAACAATTGATAGAACTCTTTCTGGTTTATACTACATTGCAGGTGGATTTGTAGCTTGAGGGGGGCTCAGATAGATATGCTAGACCCCGCCTTATCTTCTTATTACAGTCCCTGGCCAAATGCCTATCATCCTTTAGTTTCTTTTGGTAAAGACTAGTCCTTATTTTTATTTTAAGCCAAAGCGTTTTACTGCATCTTTCTCTTCAAGGTTTAGATTCATAGATAGGGGTGCAGAGTTGACATATTAATCAGTGAAATGAAGTTATCAAAATCAGGTAACATTTCTTATGGAAAAATTGTGCCTCATAGAACATGAAGAGTGCATCAATATTGCTCAATAGAGCTAACTGCCTGGGAGTTGAGACTGCCCTTGCAGAGACAGACAGGAAATGATATGTAGCTGGATTCTTAATATCTATTTTTAAATGGATAAAGACATTTTATTTGTTTTTATTAATACCTTTGAGGTCCTGAAAGACTGATGGCCTCTTTTTTATACTTTATTCTGATTTCCATTTGTAATAAAATACAATTTAATTTTATATCTTGAAATATATTCTAGTTTCCAAGTCTCTTGCTTTCTTAAAATTTTGCAGACATTATTTTTTTGTCATTGATGCACTTGTGGAATGAATACAGATATAAATATAGATACAGAAGCTTACTTCAGTTTGAAATTCATCCTGTTCTTCCAGCTGATGACAAAGGACTATGGTTTTAAGAGATGTAATTTTGGTGTGTTTAATTCTTAAATCCCACTTACACATTAAAAATAAGTAGCCAGGGCTTAGAAGATGGCTCCATGATCAAAGCACTCACCATGCAAGCATGAGGACTTGAGTTTGAGGGCATGCATGTAACTCCAGTTTTAGAATATGTTAACAGTTTCATAGTGTAGCAATTATCACATCTGCTTAACACGCAGAAGGTTCTGGGTTCAAGTCCCAGTGGAACCATTGTAGCTTCTTTTTGAGAGCTGGAGAGATGGGTAAGTGGTTAATCGAATATGTTAATGGGGATACCTCTTCCACCACACACACATGGATATGCCCACACACATGCAAACTTACATTTACATGAAAATGGGAAAATGACTGGCCTCCATGAGTTCCCATATTTTTATACAGGTTACATTATTTGTGAGGCTATGCATGCAGCACATCAGTGACAAGAATGGATGGAGTAGAGAATGTAGGTTTATCTGTAGTATTAGAATCCAAGAGGCTTGGGTAGTTCTGACTTACTAAATTAGTAGAGTCATTGGCAGTCTTTACTTTCATACAGAAAAGACGGTGGAGATAACCTTTTACAATACATGATGTGGGAAGATCCAAAAAATTGTAAGGGGCAGGGCAAATGTTTAAATAGCTGGTTGTGGCTAAAGCTGAATCTTTTTTGGACAAAGGAGTCAAAGGGTATACAAAGATATGGGATTTCGGGGAGAATTTTAGCAATGAAGAGAGTGGAGAGGACAAGAGAAGGAGGGGAGAGAGGGAAACAGAAGGAGGTAGAGAGGGGGGTGAGGGAGGGAGGGAACGAGGAAGGGAGAGGGAGAAGGAGAAGGAGAGCGGTACTGTTGGAAAGGAAAGATGTTTAATAAAGCAATGTAAGTTTGGAGTGTTGGCAGATGTGTTTTGCTCTTTCTATAACCACAAATATTCTTCCTTTCAGGTTGTAACTTTTAAAGAAATCAACCTTTCCCTTCCAGACACTGGTGTAATTTCTGATGTGATAGAGAGGAGAAAGTTTGATGTGTATGTTTGTGTGCATATGCATGTACGTATGCAGGAGTCTGAATGAATGTCATCAACAAAGATTTCTAGGAAGAAGCTGTGTCAGGAGAGAGACTGATGTTTCTAGTTAGAATTATCATGATGTGGAGAGACTGTGTTGTTGTAGGCACAGAACTAATTATTTTATCTTAGACTAGCTTTATCCCCATGAATAGCCATGCCTCAACCAACTCTGTGACTAATAGATTAAAAAAACAAAACAAAGCAAACAGACAAAAAAGACTTTTGGAATCTCTTAAGTCAGCAGACCACTACTTTCTACCAATTCCAAAGCTAAGAATGGCATCAGCATCTGAGTCCTGCAGAAAATCTTTTTTTTTTTTTTTTCTGTAACCACCTCTCTGATATATACATACCAATATATTTTAAACTTACCTGATTTGTTACTGTCTTTGGTCTGTAAAACTATAGAACATTATGAAACTGTTCCCATGTTGAAACATGGAATTTAGAATAAACTAAGTCTTTGTCCTGGGTCATAGTCACTCAGATTTGACTCTAGAATAAACATTATTAAAGGTGAGAGATGTGGGTTTTTTTTCATGATCAATATGTATGCATGTGTGTTCATGTGTAGGTCTACACACGTGCATGTATGTCTGCATGAGTGCATCATTTGCATATGTGCATGTTATATGTGTGTATTTCAATGCTCATACAGTAATAGAGACTTGAGAGTGGGACACAACAAGAGGACTCAGCTATACCTAGGTTGTAGCAGTTGGTCAAGTTCAGAGTTCTTCAGAGTGGCCTCACATGGTTTTCTCATTCTGCTATATTCATTCTTAAGGAATCAGTTCTTGAAACCTACCTGGGTGAGAATCCCTCCCTACCAGGTGGTGTTAGAGTTAGTGACAACAAGATTATCCATAAAGATTATAGGGTTGAATATATAGATCAGGTCCATAAAGTGTTTGGCATAGGAGCACAAGAATCTGAGTTTAAACCCTAGAACCCACATAAAACCCAGGCATGGTGTGTGTGCCTGGAAGCCCAGTGATATGGAGGTAAAGACAGGAAGACCTCGGGCTCACAGGTCATATAGCCTAGCCTAGTCTTCAAGACAGCGAGAGATCCTATCTCAAAACCTTAGATACATTAATCTGTGGGCTAAAAATGGACACAAAGTTGGGTAGATAGCAAAGGGTATCTTTGGTATATGTGAAGAGTGGAGGAAGAGGCTAATATGATCAAGACACATAATACAAAATCCTTAAAGAACTGCTACTCAAAAACAAACAAACAACAGCAACAAAGACAAGATGGAAAGCTACTGAGGAATGACACTCAAGGTTGACTTATGGCCAACACATGCATGTGCACCACTTCACATGCATTTACACCTGCACACACATGTGCCTGCATGAATAATCACATGAACATTTTTTTCAAAAAGAAATTTTGACAAATATTTCTCCTATTTCATTAGCAACTCAATGCAGCTAAAATCAGGAAAACACAAAAGACTTTTGAAGATCCTAAGTGGAGGATAATGGACGGTGTACAATTGACACATGCTTACCATTTCTTATGCCTAAGTAACTTTGAGAGATCTCTGCTCCTTGCCGCTTATAAGTGATGAAATAACATCCATAAAATGCAGGTCAAAAAAAGCACAGCTTGAAAAAGCAATTAAAACAATCCTCTATTGCTTTCTCCAGTCACCTCTTTGAAATTTATGCAGTAGGTCCACCTTTTCATGCCCCTAATAAAAACAATACAAACTCACTCATAGCTTTTTAAGCTGTTTTAAGTTCCAGCCATTGTCTTGATTTAGTATCCCAGTGCCCACTCAAACATCTTACCCCAAGAGGAAAGATTTTATAGTGAGTCTTCTTCATTCTCTTGGGCAAAGATTTGTTTGCAATAGCCAGTTGTGGGGAAAAGTGGGACCTTTGTGGTGGCTTTCTCTATATCTGACTTGTGTTTCAGCTGTTTCATTAATGGCAACTTCTTTTCCATTTCTAATTCTCTGGGATGGAAGGGGTGAGAGGAGAGGGACAAGTGGGAAGATCTGCTTTGGATGTCATCCCAGGACCTGACAGAATTATTGACATTCCTGGATACTTCAGACATCCTACATTTACAAAACCCTCTGAAAGTCCCTCACCCCAGATAGAAGCAACTGCATTTTAGAAGATGCCTCCTTTTCTTCCTTTCTTAACTGCTAGAATTCTGATTAGTTTTTAGTAATGAGATCTCACCACAACTTAGACTATTAATTTTAAGGTGCCTGCTCTAGCCCCTTCTCAATGGAAAAAAGTCTCACACTGCACCACTGGTTTCTGGAAAATGCGGTTGTAGCCTTTGCTCCAAGAAACTTTATGTTTCTAAGCAGTAGCATTTCTCAGGTTCCATCTACAAATCAGTGATTGTCCCAGTTCCCCTCTTTGCTTCCTTCCTTAGGAGTGGGTCTCAATGTAAGGGATACTTCCTGGAGCTTCGGGGTGACCCACAGAGACCAAAATGCCCAAAATATACTTTTGCAGACCTCTCTGCAGGTTTTCTCTCTCCAGCACTTAGACTTTCTTTGCAACTGCAGTATGGATGAGGTTCCCTGGACAGGCTTCCTGACATTTCCTTTTGAGTTCTACCACTGGGAATCTGGATTTGAATTTCTCATGTGTTACCTTGTGGCACTTGCTAGAGGCTTTGAATTTAACAGCCTGCTATAAATTTGTTTCAAGATATCTTGTGTGCCAAGAAGAGATTTTTATCCCTCTTTCTCTCCCTCCCTCTCTTTTTGGTCTCTCGTCCAAATGTTCTGTGCCTGTGCGATTCTGTGACTCAGTAGCTAAGACACATTCTCTAAGTCACGAGATGGAATGACTCACACCTGTTTTGTACTGTCTCTAAAGATGTCACTGAGTCTTCAGGAAGAAGGACAGTACTTGGTACTATTCAGGTTAGGTGGAAGCTAGACCAAAGAAAAAGTCCCTGGAAAATTAAGATGAGACATGTCATCTGGTACTGAGGACATAACAGTGTGAGGCACACTGTTATACTATATAGCACATCATTTAATTTTTAAAACAGCCATCCTCATTTCCGAGGAAGTACTATTTCTTCAGATCTTGCTTAGATGTTACTTTTTCTAGAAAGCTTGTTTGACTACAGACTGTAGTAAGGCTTTGCTCAATTCTTTCAGAGCAAATTGCAGATGAATATTTATCATACCAGGCAGTAATTGTCTGCTTGCTCCTTCTTCATTTATTATCTAAATGAAAACAGGACCCATGAGTGACTGTGTTATCATTTATCCCAAATGTCTGGTACAAAGCTGACAATCAAGGATGCTTAATAAACATTGTGCTTCTATGGTAGTTAGGATAAGGTTAGCGTATCCTGCAGCAACAAATAACCCCCAAAGCTGGAGAGCTTGGCCTTAGTAAGATGAAATGCTTCCTCAAGCTAGGCTCCGTGGACACAACAGGGTAGCTTTCCTTCATGGAGTGACCCAGCCAGTCATGCTTTTTAGATCTCCTAATTCCATTTCAAAAAGTTGCACTAGGGTTCAGTGGTTACAAGCACTGACTGCTCTTCCATAGAACCCGCATTTGATCCCCAGCAGCCATGAGGCATCTCACAACCATCTGTAACTCAAGCATGTTTTACCCAAACATGTATGTTATGTGTACTGGTAAAACACCAATACACATAACAAACAAACAAACACAATTTATAAAAAAAACATTTTAAAAAGTTGTAGTCGAGAAAATGTAATGCTAGGAGGTTATGAGCCAGCTGCTCTGTGCTTTAGTATGGGATTATGCAAGTCACTTCTGTGGCACATTGGCCAGGACTGCTCCTGTGGACTTGTGTCACTGTGAAGGGTTTTATGGAAGTGTGAAGAAACTGATCTCCCTGTTCTCCAAAACCCACTTAATCTCTTCATGCAAAGACGCTGGTAGGCTGAACCCCTGAGCTGACTAGCTTTGACAGACAATGGAGCAAGCAGTGGCTGGAGTGTTAGGCTGGAGGAGGAGGCTGCACATGGGAAACTCTCAGGGCCACATGGAGTCCATCCTTGTTCAACAATACGAGCTCCTATCTGTTGGAGGCTACGTGGTGCCTCAGATCTATTATTTCTGCTTCTAGCCAATACTTGGTCAAGGACTTCAGTAACCATGTGACAGAGTTGGGATTTAGACTTGGTACTTGTTCACAGTGTAGAGTGTTCAATCCTGTGCATGACAAAAATCTTGGGCAAGCAGGATCAAGGACATTGGGGTAAATTGGTGCCAGGACAAACAGTGCATGTGGAGCAGTGGCCTCTACTCTTTTAATCAAATTTGACATACAGTAGCAGTTTTCAGCCTCTCTCTCTCTCTCTCTCTCTCTCTCTCTCTCTCTCTCTCTCTCTCTTGCAATGAAGAATTAGTAAAAGCCACATTTTGTTTTATTTGGTATATTTAATTTTGGCAGCTCTGTCGCGTGTCCGTAATGCCCAGCAAGGCTGAGGCACAGAGGACTTACAGATTGGCTGTGACCGAGTCCTTGCACTTTAGGTGCTCAGGATTTGTAAGACAGTGGGCAATGACTGCATAGCTCCTTCAGTCCATGCCTTACAAAGGTCTTTCTGAGTGAAACAGTCTGCAGCAGTGTGAACCTGGAATTTGAATAGAGTTTGGGGTTCAGAAGTAAGAACTGTCTATTTTTAAAAGTTCTTTAAGATTCTAACTTGTTTTTGTTGTTTTGTTGTTTTCTAAAGATAGAGAAAGAAAGAGCATGGAGCTGTGTGGCAGGAGAGGCAGAGAGGATATGGAAGGAAATGAGATTATGGGAGTGTGCTCAGAATATATGAAAACATTATTTTTAATATTTATAATTATATATATAAATATTATATTAATTCATTTCTCATCCCACAAAATAACCAAGGAAATCAACTTAAAAGAGGAGAGGTCTGTTTCAGTTCATTGTTTCAAAGGTTTCAGTTGGCTGATTCTTGGCTCTACTGTTCTTGTACCTGTCCTGAGAAAGTACATTTTGATGGAAAGGCATGGCAAGGCAAAGCTACTCACTTCATACAACCAGAGAAGGGTGGTGTGAAAAGAAAATATTCCTGTGTGGCCCCAGGGACCCACTTCCTTCAATGAAGTTCTACCTCCTAAGTGTTATCACTTGCCGATGGCACGCCACATTATGAGCTCACTCATGTGCTGGTTTGTTCATGAGCTAATTGCTTGCTGTAAGGGCATGAGCTGGAATCTCTAAGCCTTTAGCACATGACCTTGGGTGAACATTCTAGATCCAAACTATAGCAAGGACTGTTTGAGCTTGAGGACTTCTAAGCTCATTTCTAAGTGGTTCCTAAACTATCACATGAGACAAAGAGAAAGCCAGAGAGTTAACACCACATAAAGCAGATTATTTTGATGGGGGTGTCCAGGGAATCAGGCATTATTGTAGTGGTGCAGGACAGGAACACCAGGCTCTCAGACACCTTGGTCACAGTTGCTCCTTGGCCACCAGTCTGTGACTTCAGACAAACACATTTTGCACTCAAAGCCTCAGACTTTCCTTAAGCTCTCATAAACATGAGGGTAGCAAGACAGACGTCATGTTTTCTTGCAGAAAATGAGACAGAGTTTCAGAGATGTGGGCAAGGGATGCTTCGATTTGAGCATTGCAATTGCCCTGGCATGTGGTTTATCATATCACATTTCACACCCACTCTTCACTCTGGAAAGACTACCTCCCCACGCTTTCAGGGATGATTGGGCAAAAGCAGGTATTCCAATGATGCTGGTCTGCTTCCAGACACTGTGCCCTTCCTCTTCTGCTCACACATCAGAGTGCAGAAATGTGGGTGTGAGTTCCTGAAAACGAGAAACATCACCTTCACTGGAGTGAAGGCTTCTCATGCTTTAGAAAGGTGTAAAACATATTGTGTCTAAGGATTTCTCTGAGCACTGAAGCCATTTCACACATGAAGCAGTGTGAGGAAGGCTACCATTCTGTACTATTGAGGAGCTGTAGATTTTTCCATCCCAGTGCAATTAATATTCCACCACTGAGGCATAATTCAGCAACCCTATGAAGGTGAAGCTTTTATCTGAGTAAAATGAAAAACACCCAGTCAGCCCAACTTTTATTGTTGGGGAAAGTATCACATGAGCCACTGAATACTGAATCACCCCAAAGCCTTTAGTCAAAGACATCTTGTACTATCAGCATCTCCCAATTATTCTTATTCAAATATTAAATTTGGAAGGATGCATAAAGAAGAGCACTGATCTAGTATTCCAATATTGAAAATCTTTATGTATTTAGGAGTTTCCAGTTCATACACTGGCCATTGGGTGGGTACCAAATGACTTCTATTTCTTTTAAAGGCTAACACAGTTAGAAGAACTTGTTTTCCTTCTTTTACATCTTATGACTTTTGTTTCCAACATGCCTGCAAACCATCCCACTCATCTCTACCTTTATTATTTCCTCTTCTAGGTCTAGTTGCATTGTAACCAGTTTTGCATACAAAATCATAACTACATGACACAGCTCAGTACTTCATCAGAAGCCAAAATCTTTCTGTCACTTATCTGTGAGGACTCTCATATGCTCTGTTGTCCAAGGAAGGAAGTAGGATCTGCTATCTCAGGCTTGCAAGACCCTTTGTGTTTTATACTCAGGAAATATCATGTTCCCCACCTTGGCTTAATCTCTATCACTTGCATATATGTGTGTTAATGCTGGTGTCTCTGATCGAGGTTCTGATCCTTCCTAACTCTGCCAATTCTCCTGGCTGACTCCTAGGCCTAAAATTAGATTGAATTAAAAGAGCTCTGAGAAGTTTAGCATGACCTCTCAATACCAAGTAGGGACAGTTCTTCTGTACTTTCACAGTTCTTCCTTTTGACTAGTCACCAGAAATTGTTGTATTCCTTAACTTATACATATCCCTTAAGAAAATGTAAGCTCCCATGAGTTTAGAATCATTATTATAAAAACAGATACTCAGATATGGAAAGAAGGCTCTGTAGTTAAAAACATTTACTACTCTTATAAAGGTCTGTAACTCCAGTTGGGGGTATCCAGACTTCCTTCCTCCTCTGGCCTCTGTCAGCATCTGCATGCATAGGATGCACATAATCTCATGCAAGTACGTAAGTGTGCACATGCAACACCTGTAAAAGATGTTTCACAATAGACTTGCATTTGATGTTATTTGAATGAATTGATGATCATTCTGTGGATGATAACTACTTTGTCAATGAACAATGCAAATGAGGAAACTATAGCTTGGTGGCTTTAGTGATTTTTTTTTTCCCAACCAAATTAAGAGCTTTTTCACACACAGCGTGATCCTTCCCTGGATCTTCAACGGCAAAACTCTGCACCTGAGACATTATGTGCTCAACACATGTCTTCAACTGAGTATTAGTGGAGAAAATCCTGGGTCCATCTATGAATATGTAATTTTCTATGGGCAGGAAGCCAAGTGTGGCAGAAGGAGAACCAGCAGTGCCAGTGACCACAAAGTGAAGGCCACTGTCTCCGTTTTTGTCATCTCCTCTACAGTCACCCCAGGAAGGATTGGAAGGAAGTCAAAACAGCTGGATGATCCCATTAACAACCAATAATCTAGGAATGCTGCTAAATTCATTTGAAACTGAACTAGCTGTAACTCTCCAAGGGTCCATTAACCTGCAGCTGAAATTAGATTACGTAGAAATAACATTAAATAAAGAGCCACGGTGTTCAGTTAATTGAAAGGCAAACTTGTGAGTGAATGATGAGATCATTCACTTTGAAAGGCAGAATATTCCATCACCCTAAGACCCTTGGGGACCAAGCCATGAGTATCCAGATTGAGGTTAACTATAAAAAAAAGCACATATTCCAGGAGTGCACAAAACCTGTTTATTGTTTTGTTTTTTTTTTTAAAAAAAACGGTTTGAGATGAAACAAGCTTAGAGCCTCTGTAGTGACAGCAAAGTTACATAAGTTGAAATCTTGAATCTGGGATCTGCTAGCTCTGTGATCTTACAGTTTCTGAGCTTCAAATAACTCGCCTTTGACATCCCTGGGGAAGGGCTGGTTGTAACATAATGTTTCTAGACTTGTGAGGAAGAAAACTGCAGGAGTAGATCATTGCAATACAAGAAAGGGTGGACACAGAGGGGAGGAACTGTAGAGCATCAAGGAGACACACTTCACCTGGGCAAGAGAGTTCAAGGCAGCTTCTTTCTGAGTTGAGACAGTGGCCTTCACTTTATGTATAATCTTAAAGAGGGACAAAACTGTCTGAAAGCAACTGCCTACCCCATGTAAAAACTCTCCAGAGGCTCAGGCCTCTGGATCCACCAGCATACCAATCCATTTCATGACATTGTTTGAATGCCAGGTTGTCCAATAGCTCTAAAAATGCAGGACTAGAAAGGAGTCCATCAGACTAAGAGGGTGGCCCAGTATAGCACTTGACCAATATAGTAGACTGATGCCCGAGGAGAAGATGCATGTATTTCATGGGGCCTAAGTTTTCTATTGTTCCTGGCTCCCAGTCACCACTGTCAGCACAGAGTAGACGGCTGGGGGGAGAACAGCGTGTTATATTGAAAAAGACAAGTCTGTGGCTTAGAAAAATCAGTGTAGCCTTGGATAAGACACTTAGCTTTTCTGACTCAGGCTTGCAATGAGTTTATCTATAATTTGTTGAAAGCTCTAAATGGTAAGAGGTAGCAAAAAGAGCTCATGAGCTTGGCACTGTGCCAGACACATAGCATGAGGTCAATAATAGTAGACATCGCTCCTTCTCTTTCTCCATTTCTTCTTTCCCTCTCTCCTTTTCTACCTCCCTCTCCTTCCTTCCTTCATTCATTTCTCCACATTATCCCTTCCCTATGTCTTACTTCTTTTCACTCCCTCCCTTCCCTCTATTCACTCTTTTCCTCCTCTCCCTCTCTGCATTCTTTTCTTTCATTCCCTCCCTTCATTTTTTCCTTCTCCCTTTCTTCTCTTCCTTCTTTCTTTTCTTCTTATCATGCCTGCAAATTCATTTTCTTTCTTTCTGTCTACTGATCTTCCCACATTCCATTTTATCATGGCCTCCCAAAGCCCAAGCAGAAATCACCATTCATTGTTTTCATGGTCTCTAAGGGGACCTAATGTTCCTCTTCCTTCTCTTCCTGCTGAGTCAATCCTACTGAGGAACAACTCTTCTCTCTGCCACAGACAGATTTTAGGGGACAAACATCTCTGATTCTGAGTCTTTCAGAATGCTCTGTCCCGGAAGGAATCCAGAAGAATTGGAAATACATCATGACCTTTTCAAAGTGAGGTATATCTGTAACCCCTATATTCATGAAGATG
Source organism: Arvicanthis niloticus (assembly GCF_011762505.2). Classification (NCBI taxonomy): domain Eukaryota; kingdom Metazoa; phylum Chordata; class Mammalia; order Rodentia; family Muridae; genus Arvicanthis; species Arvicanthis niloticus. Next base: position 44,426,446 of record NC_047670.1, read on the forward strand.
AGATGTCCACATGACAGACCTGAGATCTGACTGGTCTAAAGCACTGGGGACTGAGGGCCACTGACAGCATGTGGCTGGTAAGAAAGACTCCCTGTACATGTGTCCTGTGCTTCAGTTAATGAAGGCATTATCATTGTGGCTGAATAGCCTGACCATTAGATGGGCACAATAATCTCACATTACACCACAGGTATTAAGTAGAAACAGGTGCCTGGGCTTCTGAGCCACAAGCTAGGGTTCTTTCATTGTGATGTGTTGCCTTTGTATGCTCAAAAATATCAGAATTTTCTACCATACAGGCAGATAGTTAACTCAAGACTTTATAATTTTTATAACTTCGATTTTCACAGTTCTGCCTCCAGTGTTGCTTGTACTGAATGGTGAACCATTATGGAAACTTCCCCTTCTTCTATGACTTTCCATCTTCCATGGGGGCACCACACCAGCTATCATTTCCCTAACAAACAGCTAGTGATCATCTTAGACTCTTAAGCTTACTTCTCAAGCTTAGACTACATCTGGTTACAGGCGCTTGTGCCTATTGCATCTCCAACCATGCATTACATCTAGAAACCTACTTTCAACATTTTAGTTCAGCAACTTGGAGGAGTTGCTTCCATTTATGCTCTACCCATCAGTGAGATGAACTTCTAGTACTAAAATCAATACTTTCAACACTCATTGCCTAAGGGAAGCTGCACTGAGGCAGTCACGGATGCTACACACACTATCTCTAACCTTACATGTGTTCACAGAGGAAGACACAAGACATTTTTACAGCTAGAACATACTACAGTTTTGCTTCTAACACTGATAAACCTGTAAACACCACGATGTGCTGTTCACTGTGCCAAACTGTCTCCTGGGTATATAGTTCTACCTACTCCCTATGCCTAGATTACCCCACACCATGTCTCTAGACACACCCCATCCCTGAAGTCTTTCCAGATGTCCTTGCATCTCTCTGGTCTAGTCTGGAGATGCTTCATTCTTTCAGATAGGCTAAGACACAAGTTTTCAACCCATTCAGTCTTTCCTCAGTGGAACCTTTAGCATAGGTGAATATAATTTCCTTCTAGATTTTTATACATACATACATACATTCATACTTACATACATACACACATATACACACACACACATATATATATATATATATACACACACATACATATGCATGTGTAATACATATGTATACATATATGTGTGTGTTATATATTATATATGCACACACATATATACCACATATGTAATCAGCATGGATGAGGAACTGGAGCAGGCCCCAGGGAATATTGCAGTTGCCTGTTAATGGGTATGTCTCTGTTGGCTTCTTGAAGAAAATTCAAGACTCGAAGTGTCAAGGAACAGGACTTAGTTCTGATCAGCCTGACTGCTGCTCTTCAAGACCACATTGAAAAGGCAGTTTTCATAAAACAACAGCTCCTCTAGGAACATTGGATGTGTGGAGGGTTAGTGTCACTTTCAGAGAGTCATTTTGAGGCTGGAATATACTGTTTTCTAAGGAATACACCTTTCATAATTAATCCCTTTGGTACTTCTGTGCAGTGATGGATCAGAGTCCCAAACAGATGACTCAGTGAAGGATAAACATCTGAAGTACAGGTACCCATGATCTCTGGCTTCTCACATCAACTATCTAATGGAAGAAAACTAAATTTGTTCTTTTCAAGTTACTATAACAGAAATGCTGGCAACTGACCAAGACTACAATGAATTTAGGACTTAAAATGGTCCCATTTGTTTGATGATGGAGACAGAAACGGGTCCCTAAATTCTGTATTTAACTGTTGGGCTAACCAAAACACTGACTCAGAGTTGGGTTGACCCCTTACCAATGGAATGCTTTCAGCATGAAATACTTGCTTTATTTGTTCTACCTAGAGTAAGTGCACACATTTCTAGAGCAGAGCTGTCATCGTTAGGGTTGCTATTATTGTGATGAAATACCATGTCCAACTCGGGGAGGAAAGGATTATTTGGATTATGTTTCCATCAAAAGAAGTCAGGACAGAAACTTAAACAGGGCAGGGACCTGAGGGCAGGAGCTGATGCAGATGTTGTAAAGGAGTGCTGCTTACTGGCTTGTTACTCATAGCTCGTTTAGCCTGCTTTCTTATAAAACTCAGGACCACTAGCCCAGGGGTAGCATCAGCCATAATGAGCTGGGCCCTCCCCTATCAATCACTAATTAAGAAAATAACCTATAGCCGGGTGGTGGTGGCGCACGCCTTTAATCCCAGCACTTGGGAGGCAGAGGCAGGCGGATTTCTGAGTTCGAGGGCAGCCTGGTCTACAGAGTGAGTTCCAGGACAGCCAGGGCTACACAGAGAAACCCTGTCTCGAAAAACAAAACAAAACAAAACAAAACAAAACAAAACAAAACAAACAAACAAAAAAGAAAATAACCTATAAGTTTGCCTCTTAAGGAGGCATTTTTTCAATTGATATGCTTCTAGCTTGTGTCAAGTTGGCATAAAACTAGTCAATTTTTAAAAATGCTAGTTTTAGCTATGTAATTACCGAAGTATATGATGAAAATATAGCATGCGGAAGGATTCTCTGTTAGAGGCCCAATATATCACTTACAGTCTCCCCATATGATAAATCAGGCCACGTCTTGATGTGATGGGAAAGGATTCCCTGCCAATTATATTGGTGTGATAAGGAATGTGGCTCCTAATCTCTACTTTGCCCTTATTATTGAATATATCATCAGTGTTGTTCAGGAACTGTCCTAACAGCTATATACAACATGACCTCTTTGGACACAGGATCCCCTGCTTTTAGTTTTCACACCTTGGCGAACATTCAATATGAGGCTCTATGCCTGTGATGAATTACTGAACCAACTGTGTATGCTGATGGACTTCAGAAACCCAAAACACAGCTTGTATTTTATATAAGACCAAGTTTACTAATTTTTAATGTTTGACATAATCTCTGAGGACTCCTACATAATTATTAATGTTCCTTTTGTTTGTTTATTTTTGTTTTAAGCCTCTTTGTGGCAAGCAGTGTATAAAGAAAAAGTTTAAAGTTGTTTAAACTCATAAAACATAAGTCATAAAACATATTTGAAGAAGTATGTTTAAAGGGAGCAAGAATCTGTGGGCAGCTGAGTTATCAATACAAGCTCTTTATCCCCTAAAAGAGCATCTTTCTTGACTGATGAGATTGCTTAGTTTAGGTAGAAACAAGATGAACCACACTTTGGTGGCAACTCCCAAATCTGAATGGTTTAGTCACGAACATTTACTCTCCAGTTATGGTACAAGCACAGATGGATGGGTCGAATGGAGATGAGTTCATTCATCTTGGTCACTAAAGAAACCAGGTCAATAAAGACTTCATTTCAACTCAGGCTCCCATGATTACTCAGGCAAGTTAAGGGGAATCTGCAGACTACATGTTGGCTGTTAAAATTGCCATCTAGAAGTGACACACATCATTTATGTTTCCATTTAGCTGGATAAAACTGGTGATATTTCCAGGCCTAACTTCAACAGGGCATGGGAAAGCAATCCTCTCAAAATTCTACAGTACAATTGAACAAACAGTATTGATGAACAAACAGGAGTCTACACAAACATGGGTTCTGCAGGAGATGTTCATTTTGCAACTCATACCTGACAATGACACTGACCATTGGTTTGGAAATTTTTGCTTGTGTCAGCTGTATACAGGGCCTTCTCCATGGGCACTGAAGAAAGGGAGAATCCTTTGTTTCAGGCTACAATAAACAGCAAACAAGGAGACCCCCAATTCACTTCAAGACTGTGCCACTCTTCCAGACACACCCATAGGCTATGGCCATAGAGAGGAAAAATGGAGACGAACAACACTGAACTTTGCAAGAATCACCTAGGTTTCAAGAGTGGAGCCAAACAAGAGGTAGTTCTGGGTAAGGTCTTGACGTATTCTGTTCTATTTGCCTAGCACACAGAGCAGAGTAGATAAGTGATGCCAGAGAAGCTGACAAGGCAAGCTGCTTACATGGGTACGGCTGTCTGGCCAGCCATCCTAGTATACTCTGTTCTAGCTTGTTCTGGAAATGGATTGTAATACATTGTTCACATGCCTCAGTGATATGATTGTAAAGTACATGAGAGAGCAGATCAGTAAAGGCAGATGAAAGTATTTTGCATAAGAAATACAAAAAGATCAGCTTGCCCTAGCAAAGATGAAATTACACTTTAGAGATACGGGAATTAATTTTGCTCAAAACAGGTCATTGTTCAGTGAAGAACCAAATCCATTAGAAGAAGAGAAGGAGTACAGAATCCAGTTCTTGGTATCTGGGAACTTGTGATGAGAGTTTTACTTCAAATCAGTACAAAAATGAATAACAGTGATTGAAAAAAAAATTGCCTAAGATAAATGTTCTCCTTCACATCAGGACACATGTAAAAACAATACCAAGATGTTTAAATAATATGCTTTAAAAGAAAACTTTGGAAAATATAATAAATATTGAGAAGTGGTTTTAGTAACAGGTTGGAAAAATTGTTCTGTAGAAGATTTTTAAACTTTATACTATAAAATGACTGACATATCTGATTCTGAAATGTTTTCTAATATATGTTTTTTGTGAGAAATAAAATAAGTTCAAAAAATATGACAGAGTAAGAAAAATAGTTTAAGCCAGGCAGTGGTGGTGCACACCTTTAATCCCAGCACTTGGGAGGCAGAGAAAGGCAGATTTCTGAGTTCAGTTCAGTTGAGTACAGAGTGAGTTCCAGGACAGCCAGGGATACACAGAGAAACCCTGTCTCGAAAAACAAAACAAAACAAAAATTTAATATACACTATAAATGATGAATAATCAAAATATTCAGAGATCTCTTTATAATAATTTACTTAAAATCTTCAGATAATATAAACAAAGGCATAATAAAAATCTTTTTGTAGTAAAGAACACTTAATATAAAATATATAAAAGGCTAATAAGTATCTGAATAGCTGTCAATCCCAGAAAACACTAATGTCATGTTTATTGATATTTTAAAATTAAATTTATATTAAATTATTAATGGTTCCAATAAAATTTAGCTAACTAAATCCACTGATGGTTAAATTCTTGAAAATGAATGATCAGTGCAGCTCAGGCTGGTTAAGGAACACGACCTAGAAAACCAGAATGTTTGGTACCACAAGTTTCTCAGTGTAGCTTTCAACAACTATATTACCTCTCTTGATTTTATTTCTTTTTATTTTAAATATGCCTATTTCCCAGGGCTATTGTGAGATTAAATTTGACAACATGGGTGAACGCTTTGAACAGCACTGTCATACTGCAAATACTTGGAAATGATTAGGGTTTATTACTCCCTGTCAATGAGAACATCAAAGTTAAAAATGCACAGTAGTTTCTTTTATAGGACTGTGCCCTACAGAAATAACCATCCATGGCATAAATTTCTTTTTATAAGAATATCCATTTCAACGTTTTAATGCTAAGAATTTATAGACTAACTTAGGTGTTAATTAAAAGAAGAGGAGTCATGTAAATTTTGGTGACTCTTTCTTTGTACAGCATTTTGCAACTGTTTATAAAGAGTAGGCTCCATCCCTATTTACTGAAATATAAGAATCTATATGTACACATCTAGGGATATACGGAAAAAAAGTCAGAGACTCATTCCAATAGTGTGAAATCTTGGAAGTCATGAAGAGGCAAAGTGAATAATAGGGATGGAAATTTCAGTAGGGAGAAGAAAGGAAGGGGAGGGAAGCAAAGTGGGTAGACAAGGGATAACTAGGAGTTGGAATCATACTGTTTTATAGTGTGTGTGCATGCGTGCGTGCGTGCGTGCGTGCGTGCGTGCGTGTGTGTGTGTTGGTTTTGCAAGATATTGTTTTCTCTATGTAACAACTCTGGCTATCCTGGAATTCACTTTGTAGTCTAGGCTGGCCTCAAACTCACAGGGATATGCATGTGTTTATATATTCACATAAAACAGTTCTGTTGAAGTCATGTTACATAGGATATCTTACTCTTCCCAGAGGCCATACACTGTGGATTAAAAATCTCAATGGCATCTTGAAATGTTTATCAAGCTTGTCTTAGAGACCCCACTCTACCCCAAACCATACAGATATTACTATTATTTTTGGTTGTTTACAAAAAACCCTGCTGAAGATACCACACACTTTGGTGACAGGATATGGAGAAATCAAGTACTGACTATTATGGATAGCTCACCAAAGATGACCACTCAAACCCAGTCTATATAACCAATTGAAAGTCTTTATTCCAGCTGGCTGTGACTACACTCAGGTATTCAGAACTGAAATATAGCTCCAAGTGTTTAGGGTAAAGGATTTTTTTTAAAGGCAAAACCCTTGCTCCTTAGTAGCAGGGGGTTGGGGGAGGGAGGTTTTGTACAGGCAAGCAGTTTAACAGAAGCTAAGGTGAACAGTTTGCTGGAAGGGGAAGTTTGCACAAGCAGGCAGTTTAACAGAAGCTAAGGTAAATTAGCAGGGGCATCTTGATTTCAGGTTGCTAGCATATTTTGGGTAGTTTTTTCTGGGATTCTCCAACAATGAGATCAAATTCTATTTAAACCTAGGATGGCTTCAGGAAGAAGACAAGATGAAAGAACCTCTGCATTGTCTTAGTTCTATTACCCTGACCAGAAAACTTTGTCACTAATTGTCATTTTTATAGTATTACCCATCTGTGCATCCTGTGAGCTGCAATGTCAATTAGTATAGAATGATATACTCATGGGTACAATTGTAAGACAAATGTTTTGTAGTTAACGAAAAGCCTTATCATTGAACTTAAAGCCTACTCCACTGAGAGAAACTTCTTCATGATATTGTAAATTTGCCCCCCCCCCCCATGCATGTTTGGGAAGCTCAAATGTTCCAGGGTTGAACCGATTACTATAATTCTACTAAATGGTTATACTATCAAACTTACCTCTAAATTATATCACTATAATCACAGATTGGTACAGCTCTCAGTCACCATTAGAGAAGTTTCTTTGTATAGCAGCAGACAGAATTTGATGTAGAAATTCACAACAGGTCAATGTGCAGAGTATACATGCCTGTGAATTACTCAACCACAAATGAGACATCTATATCATATCCTTTCTCTTAAATCCCAGGGACTATTATGTCAGCGGATGATAAAAAGATTGTTAAGAGTCAGAGGTTGAGGAAGACTCGAATGAAATAGTATCTTCTGGACATGATAGGACTGTTGTTCTTATAAACTCTCAGCAGCTGTGGTAGACTGCACAATACCCTGTCCTAGATCCAACCACTCAGCATTCCATCATGCAGAGGTTAAGAGCTCACCAATCACCAAATGACAGCTACTGACAGCTGATGGTTTCTGGAGAAGGAAAACTCAGCATTCCTTAAGGATGTTGCCATTGGCAGGTCAACCACACTCAAGTGAATGGTCCCATGCCCATGAATATATGGGCCACATTAATTATAGTTGGTAGGGTATAACATAAGAGGATACTAGGTTGGGAGTGAGTATTGAAAAGGAAGATTAATCTGGAAATAGATACAGCGAAAAGTGAGCATGTATATAATCAAGAAACATACACACATATGAAATTCTCAATTAATACAATACTATTTTTGAAACTCCAAAAGTATGTTTACAAATATCTCAACAGTTTTTCACAAGAAATTTCACCTGTTTATAGCAGCTGCTTTGAGGAAAGGATGTACACTTTTTCTGTTTCTGCCAGCAGTTGCTGTTTTTTTTTTTCTTGGATTTTTTTTCCTTAGCCAAGAATTCAACGCTTGAGTTTACTTCTCTATTAAGATCTTTATTGTTTTCCTTTTCTCCTAACAAAAATTGGTTTTTGAAACCAATTCAACTGTGCTATATTGTTAAGCTTGCAGGGAAGCTGCCAGCAGACAGAGTCTCACACCCAGAGCCCAAGCAGGGTGAGGGGCAGTGAACACTACAGAGAACCCAGTGACTGGGTTCTGTCCTTGGTAATTGTTGGCCCAAGAACTCATCTTCTGGTAGCTTCAGGTTATACACTAACCCCAGGGAGGGCTCATAGCACAGGCCACTTGTAACCTTCTCAGACATCAATGAAATTTTGAAGGCAATGAGACTCGAAACCATAAATAATGGAGAAAAAAAAAAGATTCTGAAGAGCAACACCTTGATTCCTTTGTTTTGAGAGCTCAAAATGTACAGAGAGAGCATCTTGGTCACTGGCTCTTCACACTGTCTACTCAGGTACCAGGAACCCTACACTACTTTGCAGAGAGAGCATGAGATCCTGACAGGAGCCATTGAGATCCCTGTTTCATCTCTGTGTTAGGTAAGAGCATCTTGAGAACATTGACTGTCCAAGCCTGGGGAGGGGGTCACTACAGGAATGTAGTCAGAAGCTGTGAGAGAGCTGGCATTCTACATCCCCCCAGAAACCCATCTACCCTTCACTGGTGCCAAGCTAGGGACAGTGTTCTCTAGCCATAGGCTTCAGAGCTAAACAGTTTGTAGGCTCAAAGCTTTGGTCTATCAATGACGAACTTTGGGATTTGATATGTTTTTAAAGGTAGCTCATGTCCTTACATGTACAGTTCTGTTTCTCCTGTTCTTCTCTCTCCTCTTTGCCTGTATTCTTCTCATCTCCTGTAGCATCCACTCCATAGTCTTCACTCTTCAGTCCTTCTTTTCTCCTCTCCTCTTGTTGGTATGGCTATCCTAGACTACAATGGACCACAGTAGTCTTTGTCCTCTTTTATGTCTATGGGAAGACAGTAAACTCCGGGTAGATTAGAGTTGTGTGTAGTTCCACAGGAATGGACACAGAGCACATGGCTAGAAAGCATGCTGTATGGGATATCTGCAATGAGGGCTATGGGGGCACAGAAGATGGTATATACTTTACATGGTTCCTCTCCATATCTGTTTTTTATGGATGTAGAATTCACCTTCTGCATGCATTGTGTACAGTACTTTGCATAGACTGTCGCTCTCAAAACAACAAATGAAATCTCCAGAAATGAACTTTGTCTTAGTCCTTTACATCTTAGTATGAAATTGACAGTGCATTTTCTGTCTGTTTTGTTTCTCTCCTTGTAAAAGCTTGTTTGAGTCAAGTAACATTCAACAATAGAGACAAGAGTAGGGGAGAATACAGAGGATACATTAAAGGACAGCCAGCGTCTATGAAAAGACTAGCTAAACCCATGCTGTCTTCCTAACCTAGGCAGTCTCCTCTTGTGCATTCCACTCTACTTTGAACACCCCAGAGAATAGGATCCCAGCAGGCGCTCTGTTCTCTTCACACCTACATCTCTATCTTGCCAGCCAGAGGCAGTTTGTTTCTTTGTTGCTGTGCTGAGAGGCAGCCTTGTTTGGAGAAAAGTGTGAACAAACAGACCCGAGGCAATTCCTCCTCTCCTTAGCCTCCCCCAACCCCAACAGCTGCTGTTCCCTCATTCTCTCTCCCTTTCTCCCTCAGCACTTTCTAACAATGCACAGGGCAACAGCTCTGAATTTGCCCTGGATTCACTGCCTAGTTCTACAATCCTGTGGCTTGGTTTCTCTAGCCCTGGAAATGTTGTAAGGGCTTAGTCATCACTATGCAGTCAATTCTGAGACATAGACCAAACTGGACACATCATGGTTCGGTTAAATGTATCTCACTTTTTCTGACAGTAGATAGCACAGTGACAGAAAGCCCATGAGCAAGTTTATGGGAAGTATTAAATGAGGCAATACAGAGTACCTGGAGGGGAGGGGGGTTTTATTCTACAATATAATCTGTTCATATTTGGACCACACGATCCTGACCCATAGGGTAGAGTTTCCCTGTTGAACTGTACCACATAAAGTTTTGGAGATTAGAGTTTAGCCTATTGGATCTAAGCTGAGAACCATTTCACATGAAATATCTCTTATTCAGGTAAGATTTTGTTCTGGTTTGTGTCTGAATCGCTCACACCCACACAGGCTCATGTTTTGAATAATTGCTCTCTAGCTGGTGGTGCCAGATTAAGGGGCTGCAGAACCTTTAAAAGTTGGAGTCCAGCTGGAGAAAGTAGATCAGTAGGAATGGAACTCTGAGGTGACACACAGATACTGGATTCTGCCTCAGTTTCTTGACTGTGGTGCTATCAGGCTGTCTTACATGTTCCTGTTGGCATGGACTGCACTGCTCTGCTCTGGTTTCCTGACCATGCTGTATCTATCCTCTGAAAGTTGTTCTGTCAAGCATTGTGTTCACAAAAACATGACATAAGTAATGTAAGATCCAAGACTTTATTATTCTAATTCTGGTTTTGCTTGTTCTCCTGTGATCATAGCTGATCCAATGTGTCTCCTAGAGTATGGTACCCCTGCCCAATTTTTCTTTATTCTCTCACTCCTGAAGGTTGGTCAGGGAATGTTGGGGGGAATATGTTTATTTTATAACAATTATACTAATATGTGGGGAAGTGGTAGCTTGGCAAGATGACTTTATCTACAATAGTATCTAGTCTATAGTATCTACAGTAGTAGATTACTGGTTCTCAGCCTTCCTAATAAGTTAATCATGTTGTGCTAACCCCCAAGCTTAAAATAATAAAAATACTACCGTATAACTGTAGTTTTGCTACTGTTAAGAAGCATAATATAAATATCTGATACGCTACCTCTATGAGAGAGTCCTTTGAGTTCAAAGGGGTCAAGACCCACAGGTTGAGAACCAAGGCCTTCAACTACCTGGTCCTTTGCTTGCTCCAGCATGGACACGGGATAGTGGAGGTCAGAACCTAGATGCCCTATAAAACCCTTGACTGTCTGTCTTTTCCAGACTCTTCCAGTTCTCCAGTTCCTCAGGCATTATATGTTCCTTGTGTACAGATTTGGGATGGGAAAGAGCAGAAACCACCCACTTTTCCATATTTTTCACTAGTCATTTTCCTTCTACCACTCACTGAAGTGACCCATACAGCAGTCCTAGGACTCAGACCTTAAGAATGTTTGGAGGCCATCATGTCCAGGGCAGACAATTGTCCATCTTGCCTACAAGGCTGGTTCCAGCCTTGTACTTGTCCTGGCATATACAGAAGGAATTTAATAGAAAGGATGAAATGCCCTATTGCAGTAAAGTATTATTTCAATATCAATCATCAATGCCTAATGCTTACTAGGGGAAGTAGGAATTGGAGTCAGGCCTTCCAGGCACAAATTCCAACACCTTCGCTTAGGGTGGAGAATTTGGCAAGACTTGGTCACAGCATTTTCTCTCAATTGTAAAGCAGAGACTATGAGGACTGCACCCCTGGAATGGTGGAGTGAACATAGAAATTGAAATTACACCAATATATGCAATATCCATTAGTAGCAATGAAAGAACAAATTGTATCAAACTGGACCATCCTGAAAGTAAGAAGGGATAGAGACTAAATTCTTACCAGGTGCTACCTCCCTTTCTAAGTGCCTTAAAAGGTTTTTTTTGTTGTTGTTGTTGTTAGATTCCAGAACTATCTTCTATAGCCCTGTGGTATCCTGTGATGCCTGCCTCCCTGTAATAACATGAAGAGCAGAGAGAGTAAGGTAGTTGCCCCGGAAAGCCATTTTGGTATGAAGTCACAGCATTTGTTTTTTTCTTTCTTCCTTCCTTTCTTCCTCCCTTTCTTTCTTTCTTTCTTTCTTTTTATGTTTTAAAGCAATATTTTATTTTTATTTTTTTGTGGTTCTGTGTATTGTTACTTTTTTTGGATATTTCATTTATTTACATTTCAGATGCTATCCCCTTTGCCCATCCCCTTCCCCCAGAAACTCTCATCCCATCTCCCCTCCTGCTTCTGTGAGGGTGCACTCCTACCCACCCACCCACTCCCACCTCCCCACCCTCGAATTCTTCCACACTGGAGAATCCAGCATTCACATTACCAAGGACCTCCTCTCCCACCTATGCCCAACAAGGCCATCCTCCCCTACATATACAGCTGGAGCCATGAGTCCTTCACTATGTGCTCCCAGGCTGGTGGTTTAGACCATGGGAGCTCTGGTTGGTTGGTATTACTACTCTCCCCACTAGGCCACAAGCCTCTTCAGTCTTCTCTCTAACTCCTCCATTGGGAACCTCTTGATCAGTTCAGTGGTTAGCTACAAGCATCTGCCTCTGTGTATGTCAGGTTCTGGCAGAGCCTCTAAGGAGACAGCTATATCAGACTCCTTTCAGTATGTAGTTCCTGGCATCCACAATAGTGTCTGCCTTTGGTGACTTTACATGGGATGAATACCCAGGTGGGGCAGTCTCTGGACGGCGCCTCCTTCAGTTTCTGTTCCACATGTTGTTGTCTCATGAGTATTTTGTTATTCCTTCTAAGAAGGACCGAAGCACCCACACTTTAGCCTTCCTTCTTCATGAGCTTCATGTGGTCTGTGAGTTGTATCTTGGTTATTGCAAGCTTTTGAGCTAATATCCACTTATTAGTGACATTTCTATCCACAGTCTAGAGATTCCAAATATCTTTGTTCTTCCCTTTCACACTGAAGCCATTCCAGTTACATCCATGGTCCAGACATCCTGTTCCCCTCCTTTCATTTAATTCACCTGGATGGATTCTAATCCTGTCTGGGGCCCATGCTTATAGTAGGTCAGCTGTGAATCTATGATATTAACTAGTGGTCCTGTAATAAGCAGAAGCTCCCAGGTTTGAGTGGCATAGTCAGCAGGGTGACCTCTAATACCCCTTTCCCCAATTGTCTAAGTATAGTCTCATGAGAGGTGAAAGTAAAAGTGATTATCAAATTACAAGAAGAAAGTGCCTCAATAGGAAAAGGCTAGCACTTTCTGAGGGATGTATAATTAAAGCCCAGTAGATTAAAATCCCTTTA
>NC_047670.1:44444292-44566792 GCF_011762505.2 Arvicanthis niloticus
ATGATAAGCTATTCTGAAAAAACCGAGACTAGTTTATAGACTATGCAGCACAATGAGGCTGGCGACACGGCTCATCTGTAAGAGCATTTTCTACTCTTGTATAGAACTAGAGTTGTTTCCCAGCACCCACATCTGACTGCTCACAACCTCCTGTAACCCAAGTTTCCGGGTATCCAGTGTCCTCCTCTGGCCTCTCTAGGTACTAGCACATGGTAACATAACTAGTAACACTAGTTCACATAGAAGCAAGTAGTCACACATACATACGTATAAAACTTTAAAAGCAATGATTTAAAAATGAAGTCTTTTTAATGTTTTAAATCATTTAAAAAGTAATTATTTTAATTGTATAAGTTTATGGCATAGATGCAGTGTAAAAACACAGTGTATGTATTCAGTGTATAATGATCAAGTCGGGAGAATTAACATTTCTATCTTAAAACATTGATGATTACATAATAACTGTGCATATTTATGAGGTACAGCATGGTATTTCAATCCATGTATACCATATGTTCTGATCAAGTCGGGGTAATTAGCATTTCTAGCTTATCATGACACTGTGTTGGAATTCCTCCCTTCTAGTTATTCATAAAATACATAACAGGTTGCCGTGAACTGTAGTCGCCCACGGTGCTGTACAGCAAGCGGGCAGCTGTTCAGCCATAGAATTATGGGGCAGTGTGTGACACAGCAAGAGACATGGGTATGTCAACTAACACTTGTTCACAGGACTAATTCTGTAAGTCCTGCTTTTCCAGGTGTAACTAGGCCACCAGGAGCTACTGGATAGACTGAAAGGGAGGCAGAAGTCTTCGATGGTGTGTCTGGCAGAAGTCACTTTTTCTTTCTGGTTCTAACATCTCAGAAAGATGTTCTTCCATTCTAATTTTGCCAAGCAATTTTTAATGCTTATTTACAATTGTCTATCTTTCTATATAAAGTCTCATGAGATCGAATTTTCTCTCGTTACTGTGTAATGATCTAAGTATCTCACATGAGTCTGGCACATGCTAAGCATTCTATAAACATCTGCAATGGAAATGAGTATTTTCGGGACATATAAAGCATGAAGGAGCTGAGCCTCTGTGATAGGAGTAGGAATAGAAGGCTGAAAACTGAGGACACTCCCTTAACCCCAACTCTAAGACATTCTTTTTGGGACCTACTAACCACATGCTAAAACCCATGATTTAGAGGATTGCCAGAAGCCCCAGCTTGCTCTTGCAAAGATCACAAGACTGAGCCAACCACTCATTGCTTATGGTCCATGAGAATGTTTGGTTCATAGACATCCTTGTCTAGCTTTAACAAACAGTTAAAGATGGTTGGGTGAGCAAATAACGACACAGAAACAGACAGACGTCTTTACTGAAAATCTCAGAGCCTTTAAGCTCATGAACATTGAAAGTTTTCAAGAGGAACTTGGGGTGTTTGCCAAGTGTATTGATGATGGACTCCCTGTCTTTAGGTCTGGTGAGACATACTTGGGGTAGTGAACTTCTACGTTCAACTCCATGTTTTAATAGTCATAATCACCATGAATAATTAACTTATAACTCTTATCTCTATATGAGCGCTGCTAGTCATTCTGCATTAATACCAGGCACGCAATCATGTGGCCATTGTGATTAGCAATTCATTTTGAATGTTTAATTGCTGTTCACTTCTCAGTCCACATTAATTAAGTGCCAGGCCAGAGAAGATGCCACGTCAGTGGGCCTGAAAAATCAGCACTCAGGTGGATTTCAGATCTGAATCTGTTCCTGGCTTCATTACGGTTATGACATGGACTGGTACCAAACTACAGAGCCTTGGTTTCTCTTTTCTGAAATAATGTTTTCATTTATGCTTTGAGAATTTCATGCAATATATTTTGATTATATTCATTCCTCTCTCAACTCCTCTCAGATCCCTCCTCATTGTCCTACCCAGTCAACTTCATGTTCTTTTCTCTCTTTCTAAAGGATAAACAAACAAGTAAGCAAAAAACCCAATGCCCACGTAGTCCAGTTTGTGTTGGCTGACTATTTCTGGACATAAGGCCTGCCTTAGGGTGTGGTTGACATACCAAATGGCACTTTAGTAAAGAAAACTGCTTTTCCCGCCTCAAGCAGCAATCAAATGTTGAAATCTCCTTTACCAGGAATACGAATCAGTGCTTACCTCTCCTCTAGTATGCTGGGATTTTGTCTGGTTTGAAATTGTGCAGATCTTGTGCATGTCATCTCAGTCTCTGTTAGTTCTTATGTGCACCTGCCCCAAAGTGTCTAGAAAATGCTGTTTCTTTAAAGTGTAGAAGATAGAGCAGAAAGAGTGTAAAAGACCCTGTTTCTTTCCCTTCCCTCCCCTCCCCTCCCCTCCCCTCCCCTCCCCTCCCCTCCCCTCCCCTCCCCTCCCCTCCCCTCCCCTCCCCTCCCCTCCCCTCCCCTCCCCTCCCCTCCCCTCCCCTTTTCTTTCCTTTTCTTAACTAGACTGTTTTGATTCAGCTTGGGTATTTAAGGTAATAAGATTCCACCAACAGTGGTCAGGAAAGTGGGTACACATTGCCACATTCCCACCTAAATGGCTCTATGGCCTTAGTTTGCTTCATTCCAACTGCCGTATCACATTGATCCACCACTATAACCTCTGTCATGTGCTAAAGGCTTGATCCTCAGGTCATGTTACAAGCAATGTCTAGTAGACACTAGGGAAAGAAACGCTGAGAAAGTGTTAGGTTACAGAGGTATCCTTTAAGGAATTGTGGAATCTGGCCTCTCTTTTGGTTTCTACTCCCTGTCAACAAGTTCAGCGCTTTTACTCTGACATGTTCTCCCATGTTGTATCTCCTCACCACAGCCCCAAACAATGAAACCAACTGATCCAAGAAGGAAAAGCCTGTTAAATGGAGAGCTGAAGTAAACCTAATACAGGAAAGTGATTAGCACAAACACTATGAGCTACAGACTATCAGAGCTGCCTCTGGCATCATGCCTATAAAAGCTCCTGCTAAATTCTTCCAGTAAATTGTAATAATAAAGTAGGGACTGCCTAGGTATGCTCTGCTGTATGGTGTAACTACCAACAATGTTCTAGAGCTAAGCAAACAGATAGACACAGGCACATGGGGCCAATGGGTTTGTAAAATATGCAAAACAATATATTGCAAGGGCTTAAATGCTTGTCAAAGCCCAGCCAAGCTGAAGGAGCTTAGAGGAAAATGAGATGATCTTTATCCAGGAAGGTCATAGAATCAGCAGCTGGAGGGTGTCCACTCTACTGCAAGAGCATTTCCATCTGTAATGAGAAGCAGGTCCCCAAAGGTTGGGCACAAGTCAATAGCCCAGAGGTAGAATGTCAGTTGAAACTTTTGGTTATTTAGAGCCCAGGCTGGAAAAAGAGACAGGAGCATTTCTTCTTCTGTACACTGTCTTCAATTGCCAGGAAATCAGATATCGTCAGGCCCTGATTAGGGTGTTTCAGTTGACAACTTGCATGCTTACACCAGCATAAAGTAATATGAATCTAGTAGACATTGTGTTCTGATTGTATTGCTTTTTGTCTGTTTTGAGTCACAGTTTTACTATGTAACCCTGGCTGGTCTAGAACTTGCTGTGCAGACCATGGCAATCTCAGACAGGTGATGTGCCTGCCTCTGCTCCTCAAGCATGTCATGTGGCACTAAACATGGCAGAAATTATAGTTTTAATTTGGACCTTTTCCTGGCCTAAGGACCCATAGTTCTCAGTCAGCCAGATTATGAGGGGATCTTCTGAATTTTGATCATTCCCAGGTTAGTGTTGACGTAGCATGATACTGTGTCTGGAAATTTGGCAGTGGAAGTAAGCTGCAGATCCTATGTAGTCATGTGATCACATGGAGATGAAACTGAAATGCTATGGTGTTCTTTAATTAAGCTTACATGTTCAGTATCCCAGATGCACTAAATGCCTTCCATATTCTATGACTTTGCACCTTACCACGAATTTCTATACTAAAAGTCAGATACATTCTGCATTTTTTTTTTTTGCTACACACAGGATATCCAATAGCTATCTGGGCTCATGTTTTAACAGAGGAATGACAGAGTATATCACCTGAATAGCTCAGTCTCCACTATTTCTGAGTCTTTGAGCCTATTCGAGTCCAGAGGATAAGATAGATACATCTAGAGATAAGAGCTTAACCATCTTAGTGGTATTCATTTGGAAATTACAAACTGGTTTTTGGTGTGGCAGGACATTCTTTAATACCAGAACTTGGGAGGCAGAGGTAGGTGGATCCCCATCAATTCAATGTCAGCCTGATCTGCATAGCAAGTTCCAGATGAGGGCTACATAGAAATATACTGCCTCAAAAAAAAAAAAAAAGCAAACAAAAAACAAAGTCTCAAAAGCTTAAATATAAGAAATTTAGACAAATGTTATCAAATATAGCCTTGTTCCAACTCCTCTTTCAAAAAGTGAAGCTTTAACCTCTGTGTTTATCACTAAAGATGGTAAGATGGCTTCCCTGAGTCTTGGGACATAAGGAGAGGTTTTGAATGAAAACCCTAAAACATGATGCAAATTAAGGAAACCCATCTCATTATCACACACAGAGAGACAGACATACACACAGAGACATACAGAGAGAGACAAAGACAGAGTGGTTATATGTACACATCCAAACCTTGTGCCTAGTAGTAGCCTAAACTAGGAAACTAGCACAGACAAATCAAGGAGCAGTCTTTAAATGTCATTTTATTTTCTCACCAATTTCCCAAGTACATTTGACTATTTCTTTGCACACATGTGTCCTTCTTAGTCCCAGCTGTAAAACTGAAGTTGGAACAATGTAGAATGTGGTAGACAGGTGACCCAGATTCGTACACTTGGGCTCCTGCTATATAGAAAGAAATTATAATTTACTAAAGAAGTCTTAACTGTCATGCTCAGAAGGACCCTGAGAATCCTTCTCAACATTGTGCTCTAATGAATAGCACCAGAGTTGACCCCGGGGATCTGAATCAATAACAACAAAACTTGATTCCAGTTCCAGGAAGCATCCTTAAGTGAAAGGGCTTCAGTTACCACAGTCTTCTCACTAGTACCACTTCCACACAGATCTTTCCAGTTATGTACATAAGGCGTTCTAATAGTTTTCTAGAATATCCTGTGAGCCATGTATCTATCCCAGAGTGTTTGTTCGTGAAGGTCATTTGTAGCCTAAAGTCCTTGATGTGTTGAACAATCTTCTGATGAAAAAAAAAATCTATTATGAAGACAAACTTATAAGTGCTGACAGGTATTTTAATAACCAAATCTTGGCTGCTAACAAGTAAACACATTTTTAATTAGACTTCCTTGGAGATCACCTTCTCTGTGATGTCCCAAGGAAGGGTCTTGTCTGGCATTCTTGTGTGAAGGGCACTTCACAACTTTAGGTACTAATTATCCTCTGAGGAAAGAGGACAAAGACCTCAACCAGCAGCTGGTTGCACAATATAGGTCAACTCCCTAGAGTTTGTATTTTGTTATTTCCATTTCTTCAAACTCATTATCAGGAGGAACCTTTGAACTCTTGATTTACCAGGCCCCAAATGAGCCTGTTCAGTAAACTTTTCAGAGCCTGCCTCTCCAAGGGCAAGGGAGAGATGACAACAAACCAAGTTAACAGGAAGAATACCTCGGAACAGCAAAAAAGATGCTTATGTAGAAAAGCATGTGGGGTTTAATGACAGTGCAGTGATGTTCTTCTAATTTGATGAAAAGAGCAACCACATTTTTGCTTGCTTCCATGGGTCAGGAGTTTAGAGGCTGTTAAGTAGACCATTTCATCAATGTCTCATAGGATGTCAGTACAGGCAGCTTGGGTTGGAAAATATAAAATGGATTCGCTCATTTATTTTTAGGAGTATAAGACTTGCTGCTAGTTGAAAGCCCCACTTCATCTCTATTAGACATCTTTCTCTCTGGTTTGTCTCTATCTTAGTCTGTTTTTTTGTTGCTATAACAAAAGAAATGTATGAGATCAAGATTTATAAAGAAAAGAGATTCATTTAGTTCACTGTTTTGAAGGCTAAAAGTTCACAAGAAGGCAGTACATTTAGTAAGAGCCTTTATGCTGTCATTGCAACATTGCTGAGATAACACTGATGGAACACATGTGAGAGTGGAGTGTATGGAAGAAAAGCATAGCTACTTGGTAAGAGAGGAAGCAAGAATGAACAGAGAAAGCCAAATGATGCTATAGTAATCTACTCTCTTACATCATCAGTCTAATACTTTAGAACCTAATGCACTACCAGGACACGAGTACCATTTTGCCTCAAGGGTGGTGCTCACAAGCCCCAGTCTTTTCTCTAAGCTCCACCTCCACGATGATCTACATAGATTGTCAATATGAATGAATCAAGAATCACCTACCAGACAAACCTCTGGGAATGTCCGTGAGATAGTTTCTAGATTTAGGTTTTTTGAGGCAGGAAAACCTACCAAAGCATGGGTGGAATTATTGTATGGACTATTTAATAAAAATAGCAATCACATTTTTGCTTGCTTCTATGGGACAGGGGTTTAGATGCAGTTAAGAAAAAGAAGAAAGTGATCAGAGTACCAGCTGTCTTCTCTCTGCTTTCTGACTGGACAAAATGTGGCCAACTGCTTCATGTTCCTGTCACTATGTCCTCTAAGCCATAATGGTCTGCACTCTGTCATTATGAGACAAAATAAACACATCTTTTTTCACGTTCCATTGGTCAGACATTTTGTTACAGCAGCAGAACTGTAACTAACACAATCTATAAAAGTTCTACCACCTCTCAGCGCCATTACATTGGGACTTAGTCTTCATACAGACCATTGAGGGTTAAACTGTAACAAGTATCCATTAACCAGGACTCTAGAGATGGAAGCTTTCCCCCAGGACATACATTGTTTTTGAAGATTGTATCTGTAGTCTCTCTGTAACAACCTAAGGAAGAACATGGAGAAGTTGAGGATGCCAATTACAAGGGAAGGAAAAGTAGTCTGATCTACCCACTAGGGGCTGATGATTCTTACCTAATAAGCTTCTTCTGCTACTTTTGTGTGAAGGAGCTTGTATTCTTATGAGACAAACACATTGGGCAACTTTCATCAATTTCCTCTTTTTGACATAAGCTAGAGTAGGAGTCTTGGTATGTCTCAGTGTGAGATTTCTTCTAACTTCTCCCTAGTACACAACATTAAGGAATGTAAACCATATGCCAATTATAAGCCCATCTTTCAAACATACTGGCCACATGCAATGTCTCTAGTTTATCTCATTACCCACCTGGCTGCAGACTTCAACAGCTGTTCCATTCCCCCTGAAGACTCCACTTGTACCAAACCATTAGTGAGCAATGTGGGCTGACAGTTATGCAATGGAGAAAACTTACAAAGCACAACTCTCAGCAAAATTAGAAAAAGAAAATATATCCCTTGTTACACATTTCTTTTTCCTAATTCTGTTCTCTTCAGAGCTCTGGGAGAATTTTTCCCTCTTGGATTTTCTCCCATCACACTCAGATTCCCAGGGTCCTCTCTCTTCTCTGCCAGGGAGTTCCAGATAGTTCAAATTCATCTTGTTCTTTCTATCCAGAGTAATCTATCCCCTTCTTCTGAAACACTTAACATTTCTTAGTAACATCTTCTTATCTGTTTTTAAAACATGGAGTCTTTGAAAGCTACACGTTAGAACAGGAAAACATGTTCTGACTTGGTTCTACTCACCTTTTCTTCTATCACGTCATCATGACTGAGACAACAACATGACATGAACATAGAAGGTGGCTCAGGTTTCCATTCTTCTGACTTGTTTGTGTGCTCAACTATTCTACAGGCCTCTACTATGTGCCCTTGTACATTTTT
The DNA here is from genome assembly GCF_011762505.2 of Arvicanthis niloticus. Taxonomy (NCBI): domain Eukaryota; kingdom Metazoa; phylum Chordata; class Mammalia; order Rodentia; family Muridae; genus Arvicanthis; species Arvicanthis niloticus. The sequence continues at coordinate 44,452,149 of NC_047670.1, forward strand.
ATGGTATAGTCATTAGGACATGGTGGCCAATATATCTGTCTGTATTTAACATTTACGCACACTCAAATAGACACACATAAATATAATAATCAGTAGAGAGTGTCAGTAGAAATAAATAATTGGTATAATAGAAAATCAGAGAAATTTCTTTAGACTTATGTTGACGAACTCCCATAAATTTGAGCCGTTTACACCAAGAAGGATTTCTTCTCTTGCCAAGATCTTGGTTTCATCCTGTCTTCTTCTTGCTTCCAAGAGAATCAGTTCAAAGGATATGTTTTTTAAAATGTCAACTAGAATAAATCCAGACTTCAAAGACCTTTGGATATCTTTGCAGAAAGAGCAGAATAGAGTGAGTATGCGGAACTGGCTTACTGGAGTTCAGAGGCAGGTTGAACCTTGAATGTTCTTGGTGAGCCACATTGTCCAGACATGGCTTCCAAAGTTCAGTTAGAGAAAAACCTCTTTAGGCTTCAATTATTATGGAGGAAAAGTGGTTTAATAATGAGTTGTGGCTTAAATACAAGTGGAAGACATGGGGAAATGGACATCCAAAATACAGAGTGCTGAAAGACAAGAGAAATGGTCACTGAAGTACCACCAAGTTGTATGTTTAGAACCAGAAACAAAATCCAACATTATACTCAAGCCAGGCCCCAAAAGTATATGTCCAAGCAAAGCTCAGGTGGGGACTTGGGAGTGTCTATCTGATGAACATTAGCATTGAAATAACTGTTGCTTTGATCAGTAGCTGGGAAAGTAAATTGGGTGCCAAGGATTAGGGGTAAATAAGACCTACTAGCTCTCTTCATACCTATTTATTGCTGGGTATGATCCCTAACCCTTTCTTCTTTCTTCTTCTTCTTCTTCTTCTTCTTCTTCTTCTTCTTCTTCTTCTTCTTCTTCTTCTTCTTCTTCTTCTTCTTCTTCTTCTTCTTCTTCTTCTCTCTGCTCTTCTTCTTCTTCTTCTTCTTCTTCTTCTTCTTCTTCTTCTTCTTCTTCTTCTTCTTCTTCTTCTTCTTCTTCTTTTCTTCCTTCTTCCTTCCTTTTTCCTTCCTTCTTCCTTCTCCTTCTCCTTCTCTCTTCCTTCTTCCTTCTCCTTCTCTCTTCCTTTCTCCTTCTCCTTCTCTCCTTCTCCTTCTCCTTCTCCTTTTCTCCTTCCTTCTCCTTCTCCTTTCTCCTTCTCCTCCTTCTCCTCCTTCTCCTCCTTCTCCTCCTTCTCCTCCTTCTCCTCCTCCTTCTCCTCCTCCTCCTCCTCCTCCTCCTCCTCCTCCTCCTCCTCCTCCTCCTCCTCCTCCTCCTCCTTCTTCTTCTTCTTCTTCTTCTTCTTCTTCTTCTTCTTTTGAGACAGAGTTTCTCTGTGTATCCCTGGCTGTCCTGGAACTCACTCTGTAGACCAGGCTGGCCTTGAACTCAGAAATCCTCCTGCCTCTGTTTCCCAAGTGCTGGGATTAAAGGTGTGCACTACCACTGCCCGACTGATCCCTAATCTTTCTAATGCAAGGGCCCAACTTTGTTTCTACCCTAAATTCTTTCCTGGCTTCTAAGCTAGGACCAAGAAAAAAGGGGAATGAGGATCAGAGCCTGCAGCATTTCCAAGTCAGGATTGGTTTCATGCTCCTCTAGAGACTGCCTTGGTAACCCAGACCTTTCTCTACTAACCTTCTTACAAACTTATTTCTCTTGCTACCATATTCCCTCTGTGTCTAATTATTAGTCACAAAATCCCTAAGGTCAGATTCTTCAACTCTTCTTTGCTCTGATGAAAAATAGTGGGATCACATACTTAGTTCTTGGCCACTGAAATCTACCTCCACAATTTCAAACACATGTCTATGCCCAAGGTTTCAGAGGGGTTAGAGAAAGGATGTCCATGACTTTTCCCAGGAGCCCACTCTGTCTTTAGGTAAAAACAAAACAAAACAAAACAAAATGACAGAAACAACAAACCCAAACAAACAAACAAAAAACAAAACTAGAAATTATTGATGAAAAGGACCACTACTGTCTTTTAAAGATCTTCCAACATTTTCCAAGTGTTTATATATTTAATAGCAAAATAATAATACCCAATATTTATTGTGCATTTAATATATATATATATATATATATATATATATATATATATATATACTACGTTAAGTTTGCTAAAACAATTATCTATTTTATCATCATATTAACTAATAAATTACAAAATGTTCAATCAGTTTTATAAGAGGCTAATGAGTAGATTGTTCTGATCTTGACTAGTATACAGTCTGAGATAATGCAGAATCCTATATGCTGAAGCTATATTATAAATTAACAGAATTTATGAATAAAGCATAATAACTTTAAATGATAAAACTGGTGACTCTACTTTAGTTTCTAAGTAAGGAAAATTACCAAGCACAACAGAGAATCAGTTGAGAGTTAGAGTGGGCACTGCAGCGTGTTATAGTGTGGCACCCTTAGTGGCGAGCAGACAGCAATGAATACAGAAAACACGCTCAATTTGCCTGGCCTGGAGTTTCAATGTCACATTTACATAGGGGATAAGTTTGCAGTTTATGATGGGCAAAAAGTTATAACTGAGGCTATAGAAAGCTGAAATTAGAGTAGAACCTAAATTCTTAGAATAGATAAATAGAATTAAAAATGCACTTATGAAGCTAGGAATTAGAGTAGGAATATTTCTCTAAATAGAGCTCTATGGGGGCGGGATCCAACCCTTCAGTACAGGTGTGTTTGGAAAATGGACTCTGGAATGCAAGTTCAGAAATCTCAGCTCAGCATATTACTATAAAGCATGATCCTTCTGTTATAGCATCCCTGTAGCCCTTGATGAGAGCCAAAACAAAGTGCTTAGAAGCACAGATCTACTCCTCAAATGCATACATTTCCCACAAGACAAAATTAGCTTTCTCGGAAGATGAATTAAACAAAAGCATGCACAAATTACTTGAGCAATGGCTCACCACAGGAGGATTTCAATGATCATGGTTAACAGGGGACCCAACACTTCCAAGACATTGAGACAACAGAACAGTCCAAAGGGACTACACAAAAGGAATATTCTAAAAGTATTAATCAAATGAACAGAAGAGCAATAACCATAAAGAGACAATAAGACATTTTAAAAGAAGGCTGTATTACTTTTCTGGAAAAGAAACCTGAATGACTAAACAGTAAGAATTGAGTTCCTGAATTTAAAAATCTACCATGTTAGTCAAATACCAAGATAGATACAGCTGAAGATGACTATAGAACTGGAAGATCAATCTGAAGAGTAAATAGTCAATGAATCAGAAGATAAAATCTATGAGGGAAGAATAAGAATATCTGTTGGACAGAGCCAGAACATCTAGCATTTCTCTACTATGATTTGTTGAAGTAGAAAGATTGGGCAAAGGCAATACTAAAACATGTGGATATGGGCTTTCCAGAGTGGATTAGACATGGTAGCAGGATGTGAATCCTCAATAGTAGATGAATTGACCTTCTCAAGATAAAATAGTAAGTCAAAAGAGGAGGGAGGCAGATTCAGGTGCACTCATTCTGAGTGTCAAATTCTTCATTGTAATCAGCACATCAGTACTTCTCTACTGCAAATGCATCTTTGGTATCATCTTTATGGGCTCAGATCATGAGTAATCTATGAAGCCCTTAGTGCTATAAAGCCCCTCTGAGATACTATGTGGCCAAAACCCAGTTCCAGTCATACAGCTGTCAACACAGCATTTCCTGAAATGTATTTTATAAGAAGCAATTTTACCACATGGTGCTTTTTCCAGAGTGGTAGTGGTATTTTACTGGTGAGATGAGTTGGGTTGTGTGGTCAAGTATGTAGGAAAACACTATGTATCATACATCTTTTCCCTGAGTTAATAAATATCAGCACATTAAACTCAATTACTTGTTTTAAATGATGATCTCTGACCCATTTCCTCCTAAAAACTGAGAACTCTTGCCTTTCATAGGATTTCCACAGCTCCACCAATATGAAGACAGGAATACATCTTCCAGATAGTTCGGTTGCTATGGAGTGCAGTACCCACTGAGGCAGCCCTCTCCGTTTTCTGTATAGCGGTTATTAACAGAGTAATTTTCTATATGAGAAAGAACTCTTTCATATCCTTTAGATGGCTAATGATTATGGGCCATAATGATGAAATACCAATATCTTAACCCAGTTATTTTAAAGTAACAACAGACTCTTCAAGATCACATTGGTTTCCAACCAGAAACTTTTTTGTTGCTTATATTTTTCAGCTCCTGATGACCTGAGCCTCTACTTTTCCTCTTCATTGTGAGGTCCATGGTATTGCACATTCTTTACTTTGGTCTAGTGGAGTAAGTGGGATGGAGGGACCATTCAATGATTAGGATGAGAAGCTTTCAAAGACAAAACAGCCAATATTTGAGAACTATAATATCATCAACTTCATTGTCAAATCTGTCTGAAATATTTGGATATGGCTAGTAAGTGCTCTGTTGCATTGTTTTCCCAGCTTCAGTTTCCAATTCTTTTTTATCACTCTATAGAATTATTTTTACTTTCTTGGGATCTTCCATTTTGTATTGTATTCCAGATGATGGTGATGATAATAGTCATACCAGTGATGATGATGATTATGAAGATGGTAATATTGAACTGAGGGGTGATATTAATGGTAATTATTTTGAAGTTAGTGATGATGATGGGGATGATAGTAATGATAATAAACATGGCTGAAGATAATAAGCCTGTGACTCTACTGTGTCCTTTACCTGAACCATCTCTTAGAATTCTCACAGCTGGCCTGGCATTAAGCATTCATTATATTCATTGTACAAATTGGAAAACGGAGGCCCAGTAAGCTTATGTAACTTAACCAGATTCACATAACATAGCCATACATAGCAGAGGTTATCTTACCACAAAACTTGCTCCTTTACCTCTGATGCACACTGCTTTCTTAAGCAGCAATGACCCTGGATATACCAGAGAAGCTGAAGATGAGCTGACACGTTTCTCCTTTTAAGAACATATGCTGTGGGATATTAATGTCCAAAAGAGAGATCGATATTCTGTGATTGCAATGTTTGAATCAAAATATGTTGGCACATCTTTCACAAGTGCCTGTCCTCTGAGCACCTAGAGGGCTATTTGTACATTTAATGTACATTAAAACCATCTGCACACTCCTGATGTACTAATCAACAGAATAATTTATGACCATGATGTGGCTCACAGATGGAGAAGTGCTTCACTTTATATCTCCTCCGACTTCTAGTGACCACCTGAAGCACCGTCTTGGAAAGACTCCTGAAAAATCTTCAAGGAGAAGTATAGTCAACAAAATGCCTGGTGAAAGAAAGGAAGGAGGGAGTTGTGGTTATGGGTACCAAGCATTTGCTATCCCTGTTTAAGGAGAATTAGCCATATGCTCCTGGGAAAGGATCATCTTTAAATTAACGAATGCCTTAATATTTAATGTTATTAAAAGTGGAAGGAGCAATGAATCCACATCTAGCATCTTCCAGTGACAATGAGCCTCACCACTCACAGCTCAGTGCACACAGGAAGGAGCGAGTGCCCATTCCCTAACATTTGCATGGCCCTGACTGCAGTACCTGACAGAGACTGTATAAGGGAGGAGTGGTTTGTTTGTGCTTGTGGTTTCAAAGGGCTTCTTTCATTATGGTGGTGAAGGCAGGAAGGCACGGCAGAGCAGCTAGCTGAAAGCGGTGGGAATCTGTTTCAAAACTTGTTCACATAGCTCTGGACCAGGAAGCAGAGAGTGCAACAGAGACTGGGGGCCAAGGAAATCTTCGAAGGCTCTCCCTCAATGACCTGCTTCTACAAGCTGCTACATAGTTCCTAAAACTTCCACAAGCTCCCCCAAATAGCACTGCTGGCTGGAAACAAACATTAAAAACATGAGCCTGGAAGTGTGTTTCAGATGCGAATTTAAGCAACAGGCAAAAAGCTCATAGCTGTTAACTAACCTTCCAAGACCCATAATAGCAAGGGTTACAAATGGCATGTAGCTTTTTTTCTTTTATAGGTCTGATACTCAGTGACAGCACACCATTTCCTAAAATCCCCAGACTTCAAGAAAATGTCTACTGGGATGTGTGACGATTCCAGGATACCCAACACTTTTCTCATCTTTCCTCCTCGCTGGCTGAAAACTCACCCCTTTCAGAACACAAATGACTGAGGAAACACACTCTGTTAGACCAGATCGTGCCTCCCAAAGGTGGCAGGTTTGCATCACGACTTTACATAAATGCTCTTGGCACTGGCAGTGGGCGGCAGGCAGGAGGATGGCTCTGCCACGAGACAAATATAGAGCTGCCATCCTTAAAACTCTAGCAAGAGACTAACCCTCAAGGGAGATGCCATGCAATAAATAATTTTTTTGCCACAACACATTGCTTCCCTTTGCATAAATTTAACACCCCATTCTCTGTACAATATGTGATCTTCCTGCTAACTCTCCACAGACAGAAATAGCTTTGGTAAGATGTGATGAAGGAGAAATAGCAGAATGGAAGGGAGAGAGACAGGACACACTGAAGACCTTGACCCTGATGCCAGCTTTTCCTTAGAGGATATTATTTTCTGAAAATTAAGACTATTCAGATAATGAGGACAATGGAGCAGAATACCAGTCTGGTGGAATCCCCAGAGGATGATGTGATTTCTAGTTTTAGACTCTAGAATATTGGGTCTCTATTTGTTCTACAATGCTCTACCTGGCTACATGCTTGTTCCATCCTTCCCATTGCAGTGGCTGACATATTCCTCACCCTAGACATGAAGCCTAGGCACCAGGATCAAGAGCCAATCTTGCCTCCAAGGAAAGGACTTTGAGAAGGCTTTGCAAAACTTAGAGTGTCAACTATTTTTTTTCTTAGTCTATATATCACTTCAGGTTGTTCCAGAACTTTTAATGAGCATATGCAAAATAATAGATGTATTTCTGAAGTGTAGACTGTTAGATATTTCAAATCTACTTAAGTCATTTTTCCTGTAGTTTGTATTTTTCAAACGTGGCCTTTGGGCAGTAGAGAATCTTTCATTTGGAATAGCATGGCACGTGCCTTTTGGTCTACATAGCTTGTGTAACTTTGGAATTCTGTCTGAAAAGAATGCCTCTCTCCTATGGATGGAAGACACCTAGTTAGGTAAGTTCATCTTAGTGCTTCATCATTGCCAGAATTCAGTACCACAATCCTCTGTGTCATCTTCTTCCCATCCTTGTTATTCTGAGAGTGCCATATACTCCAACACATCTTCCTGTATCTATAGACTTCAGTGTGACCACACAATCTGTAGATTCCATTCCTGGAAACTGGGCATCACAAGGAATTCCAAGGGACAGGCAAATAGCACTTTTAGTCAATTCTCGGCATGTAGTTTGATCGCCAAGGTGTGAGAAAATGAAGTTGGCCATGGGATTTCAAGTTTCAAGTGGCAAAGTCACTACTTTTAACAGAAACAAAAACCTTCAGGCCCAGATAAAAACCAAAAGCATGTTTATTCCAGAAGGAGTTAAGTCAAGGACAGCAAATGACACAGTGTGCTGCCACTGCACTGTCTCAGTGTCAATAACCTCCCCTGACCTGGCAGCTAATACGTGTACTGTGTACTGGCAATTCCTGGCTGAGGCTATTCACACTGGCCATCTGGAAGAAGCAGGGCACTTCTGTCCTGACTGCTTCAGTACTAAGAATGACTTGGATTTTCCCAGTTCATGCACATGGGCCTATAACTAATCCTAAATAATAGCTTTAACTAATGTTTCAGGTACCACTTGTCTATATACAACCCAAGGAAATGGATTAATGAACTAACAAGATAGAACTAAACCTCTGCTATCATCTTTCCAGACAATCCTATTGCTGCCTAATGTGGCAAAGATTAGTTGTGCCAGATATCATACCGGTCTGGTATGTTATGAGCCTCAAATAGACTTAGAACTCAATATTTTATAAACACTTATTCCAAAGTTCTGAGTTTTGCTACCACATTGCCACCCTCTAGAATGCTTGTGGGCACCAAAGGTCAAACATGTTGCTGGCACTGCTATTATCAGTTAAGTCAATGACATAATCATAAGAATCTAAGACCCTGAGTGGGAACATTAACAATTATACTCTAGCTGTACTCTTATGTCTCTACTGCTTGTCACTCAGCCCCTGCCCATGTATTACCATCATAGCTCAGGCTGCTGTCCTAATACCTTAGCCCCACTATGACTTTGTTCCCCCTGGAGATTGAATCTATTTAACCCTGAACCAGTGCTGGAGGACTGTGGCACTCTGACCTTTCTATAGAATGAAGACAGTCTGATGGGTTAGAATAACTCTGTTACTAAACATCTTCACTGCTTCCAAGCCACACCAACGTCAATAATCAACTACTCCAAATATTTCCATCCCAGCTCACTCTTGCATGGATGCATTCAGTTGCAGTGAATATCAGTACTGTTTTTCAAATGCAAAAATGCAGCAGCCATCTCTGCTAACTAGGGTTCCCTAGAGGAAGAGAACAGGTAGAAAGGATTTGTATTGTAAAGGGGATTTATTACATAAAATTATTGGAGTTGGGTAGTCCAACATTGACTGTATACACACCAGAGTGCCTGAGAGTCTGGTAGTTACTCATTCCATTCAGTTGGATGATTCAACAGTCCCAATCTGGTGCTGATGGCCTGAGAAGAGCCAAATGCCCAAAAATGTGCCTTTTTCATCCCAGATCCAATCAAGTTGAAAATCAAGATCAACCATCACATCATCCTTCTCTTTGCTCACATCTAGCCAGCCACTCAGTTCTTCTATTCATTCAACTCCCCATAGCTTTCCAGTAGAACATACTTCTGTCTCTCTTTATGGTCAGCATATTAGCCTAAGCAACTAGCATCTTCCACCCTGACTCCACCCTGTTTTCAATCTTTCCCTCTACTATGTTTTGCACAACAAATCCAAAGTGAGCTTTTCAAACCTATGTGGAATTTACAAACCTTAAGGCTCTGAACTCTAAGTGTTTCGCTTTGTCTTAGCCTCTATTTATCTTTCTTACTCTTATTTTTTTAAGATTTGTTTTTAATGTTTAATTATATATGCATGTGTATAGGTATGTGCATGTGAGTGCAGGTGCCCACTGAGGTCAAAGGCATCCAATCCCCTTATAGCTAAAGTTATAGGCAACTGTGAACCACCCAATGTAGGTGTTAGCAACTAAACTTGAGTCTTTGTAAGAGCACTAGCTACTCGTAGCTACTAAGCCATCTTTCCAGCATCTTTCAGGTCTTAAATGCAACTTACTTAGATAAATTTTTCCTGAACAAATTTTACAGCATTCTATCTTAGTCTATTTTATACTTCTATAATAGAATACATGAGACAATAACTTACAATCAGTTTGTTCTTTACTCTAGAGGAGGGACAGTCTAGCACTGAGAAGCTGCCTTGATATCTTGATGCATCATGATGTGGAAAGAAAACATGACCTGGTGAGAGGCCATGGCTAGCAAGTAGGGTCAGGCACCAGCCTTTCTCCTCAAGAACATATGCTCAGGATAACCAGCCCATTGGTATGATCAAGGTCCTTGTGGTGACCAAGTCACCCTTACATTTGGAATTCTCAACACTGTTGCATTGGGATGTGAGTTCTCAACCTGTGAACTTTTGAGAAGACCCATTTTAATTCATAAAGCTTGATAGAGTTAAAATTCATAGAATGTAACACAACTGCAGAATATCCATTGTCTGTGTTCATTGTCTGCATTAGTACTTATTTATGTCTACCCTTCCAGGGAGATTAATTCTATAAAGTGAACACTGTATGAAGTTTTTCCTGTTTCCCTCAAACCTAGCTCCCCCATGAATTTAAGACCCAATAAATATTTAATGAGTTAATTTATGAATGAATGCCACAATACATTCAAGCGGTTTCTAAGGCCTACCTAAATATTCATTATTCTGGAACATCTCAAAGGAAAACCTGTGAGCAAGGATAGAGCAGAGTGAGTTTCAAATTCTTTCCAGGAAATCCCTTGCTTCTTTCTCTCATTGTCTTCATGTTAAATACTTCTTGCTGTTCAACGTTTTAGCTGTGAATGGAGAAGTCACAGAAGCTCACTATGATGCTTATGAACCTGTCACCCAAGGGGCCACTGGCCATTATGCTATGTTTACTAAGACACTTCACTTTCATTTCATTTTGTATCCTTTTCTCCTCTACATGGGGTGAGAGAAACATTTCATTGTCTTGATTTATCATCATCTGTAAAAAAATTAAACTAATAAATTTGGGGATAGTTTTAGGTCTTATAAAAAGATTTGCTAAAGGGATTCCTTGAAACACTATGCTCTCTAAGGACATTTAAAATTGGATTTGATTTATGAAAATTTGATTTGCACATAACTACTGAAGAATATATTGACTGCTCTAAGTGAGCTACACAAGGACATAACTACCTTTAATCTTTTATAACAAAGGTGGCAATTAAAATTGCTTTTGCTAAGCAATTTTGAAATTGAGGGTCGATCTCTTTGTTGGTTTTCTCTCACCCAGAAGACTCTCCCCCATCTCCCCAACCCTTCTTCCTTCTGATTAAAGGAAGGAAAGTTTGTATTCTTGGTAGAATAGTTTCTGATCAAATCCCATGTTCTTCTTACAGACATTGTAAAAGCCAAGTTTGAACTTTACATTCATTTGGTCCTCCTTTGTTATTACACTTTTAATCTCACTACTCAGAGGTACTGTTAGAGAAGAATTCATTTATTGGTTATTAAAAAGCAGTCAATTACCCTGTTTGCTGGACTTGTGTTCCCCAGCCATACTGTCATTTTTAACTGTCCCCCCCCCCCCCCCCCCCCCCCCGCAAGCCTGCCTTTGTTTGGGGCCTGTTTGTTTGCTCCAGTTAGCCTGTGGTGTGAAGTGTCTAATAAGGAATCCTGACAATAGTTTGCTCCATCTCTAGATTGAATTTCTTTATAGATCAACCTCTCTAATTCATTTCTCAACTGGTCCTGATCAATACAGCTTGGTTCAGCTTGGGGCTAGAGAAACTAACCATGGTGCTGATGGCGACTCAAAGCAGAGCCTTCATAAAGACAATCTTTGATAGTAACCTGTCAAATTGACCCACAGCCTGTCCCAAAGTCTGTGTCTGAGCTGTGTTTGGTTCCCAAGGCGGTCGTTGTCTTGTTTTCTTTGATTTCATAAAGCTAGAGGCCAGAGAGGCTTTTACGGAACCAGCATGAGTGAGAATATATATATCATGCACACTGGGATATATAAACCCAGACCAGGCTCTACTGCAAACTGGCTGTTGGATTTCAGTGAGTGACTAGGCCATTTTGAACTTTTGTTTTAGCTTTTGTATTTTAAGAGAGCTGGGCCTGTTGATTCCTGAGGCTTGACTTGTTTTGACTTGCTCAGATTTCTGCACAAGGGCAGAGGAGCCTTGCTTTTTAGATCAATGGTCACCACTAGGGTAAAGCCATGCTTCTAGATCATGAAAACAGTAAAAATGCTCTATCGTGAGCATTTCCAACTAGATTTTCAAAGTTCCTGGTTTTGGTTCCTTGGCCAAGGCCCATTGTTTCTCTCTGGCTCAGATACCTTTTCTGTAAAATGATGACATACAATTCTGTTATTTGTCCATTAAGAGACAGCAGTATTGACAGAGGTCACCAATGTGAGCAGCACAGTGGAAGCTAAAGTAGACTGTGAAGAGGATAATGTTAATCAAACAGATGCTGCATTGCCCAAGGGCAGAGGCATGCATGTCACCCTGGAGCCTCATAGATCTGGCATTCTCTTGTTCTTCATTCTTCTGCTCTCTCTGCTGCAGCTGTGGTTCATATTGAACAAGAAATTATGGCTTGTTCACAAACTATCTCAGTGGAGACACTCTTTACTCTGAGCAGCGACACTGATTTTTCAGGGGAGTACAGATTTACCTAAACAAGCTCAGCTAGCCTGTTAACCCCACCTGGATGAAAACACCAATACCCACTGGCCAACCAATCAAATCTCCGTCTATCATATCAACAGCACTTGGTTTACAATATCTCCTGGGACTAGAATAGGTCATGAGGGTGAGCTGATCTCATACCCCTTTAGGTTAGCAGGGACATTCACAGACTGTTCAGTAAGGATATAACATGAGGCAGGTTGATGCTATTAATTTTATTCCTTCAATGTTGTCTCCATAAGACTTAGTTCTGGAAGTATAATTATACTCAAATTATATATAGCAATGATTTTTAAAATATTTATAATGTCCTACATTTTTACTCTGAGCAAAGTTTTGCACTGAACATATTATATAAAGGATTCCACTTGGTATATTCTTTGCAATGTCTCTATGAGGTGTTCACTTAGTAACCTTTCTGGGATGAATGGGCAAAGTGATGAATTAATACAATGTAATAATGAACAAGTGTTGGCAACTTTCTATAAGCTAGGCATCATATTAAGCTTTGGAGATTCAGATATGAGTCAAATAGCCCAGAAGGCAATTCTCATTGACTTTGGAGTCTAAATATGTTGACCTCCATTTGTAAACAACAAACTGAAAACACAGCAGATGAATTAACTTGACCAAGGTCATATAGCAAGATAATGTCAGGACAAGAAAGAGAAATAAATTTGGCTTTGGCCACAATGGAATAACTAATAGAGACAGATTTTCCTGACCCAAATGTTGATAAAACTATAAAAATTGCATGAAGATAATGTTTCTAGGCACTGGACATCAAGCAACTCAGGATTAAGTCTAAAATAAAATGAGAATCACACAAGAAGAACGTTACATTTTCTTTCTGTATATTAGCTCAGGGGCACATTCTTAAGTTGAACATGGAGTGATGGTGGTCCACCTGAAATAATATTGGTGAGCTGAGAATGTTGACACTGAGTTTATTTCAGAAAGGACTAAAGTGGTAGAAGCTACTAATTATAGTTGATATGTATATTTATGTGTGTGTGTGTAACGTATACGTGTATGTGTATATGTATAAAACAGTATTCTAAATACTTACTCTTATACACACCATTATATGGCAGTTTTCTCTAAATTGAAACATGTCTTCTATGTGGGAGGAGGACCTTATAAGCCTAAGATGATGAACAAAGTGTCATTTGTCTGGGAATGCAGAAGTCTGAAAGATTCTTGAGGTCTCTGTTTCTCCCCAGCAGTATAAGAAGGAGTAAAAAAAAAAAAAATGCTGAGGAAGAGTCTCTGAGCAGATAAACTGCAGAGAGAGAGAGAGAGAGAGATTTGAACTATCAAACTGTCTGTACGATCTATAAAAAGCTAGGGTTGTAGATTACAGCTATTATGACTTACCACAGGTTAGGGTGGGATTTTGGGTGATTCAGCTGCTTTTGAGTCTTCACTTTTCGCTCTAAGTTACCTCTCTCCCATACTCCTCTTAGCAATACCAATAAAAGCTCATTGATTCACCTGATTGTACACTGGTACAATCATTACTTTGGTCTGCCATGAGTTCTCTCTCTCTCTAGAGTATATTGACATGAGTATATTGAATATATCTAGGGAAGGTCTGCCACACAATGTCCACAGATGAGTGTATCTCTCATCACTCATCAAAGAAACTGCTTGATGAAACAAGTGGAGACGGCTACAGAGATCCACAACTAGCCTGTATGCAGAGCATTAATGACTGTGAGGTGCGCAACCCAACTGACATATAGACAACCATAACTTCTATACCCAAAGCTCAGAAAAAAACATTGCCAAGAGGGGAGAAAGATTATAATAGCCAGAGGACCAGATGCCTTCTGTGATGCATCATGGGGGGGGGACAGTTTTCTCTAGGGATGAGACACCCTAATAGGCACTCTAGTCCCAAGCGGTCAGCCCTCAGCACATGTACATAAAAGCAACAGCAAATGGTCTAATGTATATGTAGGCAACCTCTTCCACTTCAGGCCATGTGACAGTCCCTTCAAAAAGTTAGAATCAACTTACAGCCACAGCCACTTTACTGTGAGATTTTGCTTTCATGCTTTCTGAAAATTCAGACTACCCTGGTTCCTGCAAATGTGGACAGTGGTCCTGAGCACTGTATGAACTGCAGCCCTGAAGCCCACATGGTAGAGGCAACTTCTGAGATAATCTGTGAAAATAGTCACAGGTATGGTTCCTGAGGTGGAGTCTCCTCAGATGAATGTTGAATTGATGAATGGGTCCTCTGTGATACTGATGCCCCAGCATCAGTGAGGGATGTCTGGTTGTGAGCACCTTTCCATTATCAGGAAGGAGAGTAAGACAATGAATACTGCAGCAATGGATAATGGATATGTGGAGAAGCAGTGCGGGGGTGTATACTTGGCCTGCATGGCCTCTAAGAATTTCAATCTCTGTGCTGTTTCTGAAGTAGCTTTTCTTCTTCTCCAAAACACTGAGGATTCAGACCCTGGACACAAGTCAAAAGAGCCTGGTTTTGAAACATAAACTAGACTTCTAGTAGTTCATGACCTCTACCCATGGTCCTTCATCCCCCTACCTCCATTTTCTCTCTTCAGCAGAGGCCAGAGCATGTAGCAAGAGCAGTGAATTTACTGTAATTGGGAATTGCTTTTTACTCACAACTACAAGCAAAAATACCAGGTTAATAGCATAGGGAAAGGTGAATGGAATATGGAAGCAAATCATAGGGGGTTATTAGAAGAAATGTGTTGGTAAAATTGTCAAAGACTTGCTTTAAATGTTATTAAAACGATGGGAAAGTACTTAACTTTGATCCTAGGAGGAAACAGCACTGGAATAAGAGAGGCTTGGGGTTGCAGCTCAGTGGTAAAGTGCACTGATTTTAATCCCAAATTAATAAATGAGTTTTAAAGAGAAATGAAAATACTGATTTAAAATAAAATATCCCTTTAGAGGGGAACTATGATTAATCTATACAGCACTTTAAGAATGAAGGTTTGGGGAGACAAGAATCATTGCCCAGTACTAACAAACCTCTGGGTTCAGTTTAAAGGCAGGGAGATCAGAAGGTCAAGGTCATCTTTGGCCACTAATGAGTTTGAGGGAAGTCTAGGACATGTGGGACAAAGATAGAACAAAGTTTTTCCAGATCATTGTGGCCCATGCCTTTAATCCCAGTATTGTGGGAGTGGAAGTAGGAGGATTTCTATGAGTTCAAAGTCAACCTTTACTCACATAGCTACACATTGTTTTTAAAAACACAGCGGTTGGGTGTGATGACACTCTCTGTTAATGTCAAGACTTGGGAGGCAGAGGTAGGTAGATCTCTCAGTTTGAAGCTAGTCAGGGCTACATAATGAGATCCTGTCTTAAGGTCCCCTCTCTATTCCCGACATCTTCCCCTCCTCTCACTGGGATTATTGCACTGGAAAGGAAATGGCATCCTACAGGAGTCTCCTGTTTTTCTCTCCAATATTTCTGCAGTCAAAACCATTCTTGGGCATATACCCAAAAGATGTCCCACCATGCCACAGGGGCACATGTTCTACTATGTTTATAGTGACCTCGTTTGTGATATCCAAAAGCTGGAAACAACCCATATGTCCTACAACAGAAGAATGAGTATAGAAAATGTGGTCCATTTACACAATGGAATACTACTCAGCTATTAAGAATGAGGACATCATGAGTTGTGTAGGCAAATGAGTGAAACTAGAAAATATCATCCAGAGTAAGGTAACTCAGACCCAAAAGGACATGCATGGTATATAATCACTAATAAGTGAATACTAGCCAAAAAACCAAAAATATAATTTTCAGAACTGAAGAAGGTTAACAAGTCAAAGGACCCAAGGGAGGATGCCTCAATCCCACTTGGGAGGGAGAAGAAAGCAATCACAGGGATGAGGGGGAGAGGGAGGGACCTGGGTGGGAAAGAGGACAGGAAGGGGAAGAAGGGAACATGATCAGGTATTGGCAGGGGGACAGGACTGAAGTCCTGCAAGCCAGCAGAAAGAATGGAAACAGGCAACCTCAGGAGGTAGGAGGTTGGGAAACTCTCCAGAATGTACCAGAGATTTGAGAGGTGAGAGACTCTTAGGAGTCAAAGGAAGGGACCTTAGATGAATGTCCAACAATGAAGAGAGGAAACTTATAGAGTCCATATCCAGTAGACAGACAGGGCATCAAGTGGAGGGATGGGGTTGCCATCCCACAGTCAAAAACTGTGACCCATAATTTCTCCTATCTGAAAGAACTGCAGGGACAAAAATGGAGAAGAGCCTGAGGAAAAGGAGGTCCAGTGACACCTAAATTAGGAGCCAGCTCAAGGGGAGGCCTCAAGGCCTGACACTATTACTGAGGCTGTGGTATGCTTACAAACAGGAGCCTAGCAAGAAAAAAAACAAAACAAAACAAAACAAAAACAAAAAACCTTTCTTTACCTAACTTGATTATCAGATTTGCATGTAAGAGGCAGAACTCTATACCCTTAGTACAAGGTTTTACAAAATAAAATAAATAAATAAATTTACAAATACAAAATAATACAGACATAACCATTGAAAGACAAGCCATCTCAGAAACAACAGAGACTATTTTATAAGAATTATTTTAAAGTTATAAAACTTAAATATATAATTAACATTTACTTAATAACTTACTATATTAGAAAAGACAAAAGAGATGATATAAGATAAATTTATAGAAATAATCCCAGTGGGGTTGGGGATTATTTCTATAATCTATAGTCAACTCAGTTGTTAAAAGATTTTGCTGTACAAGCAGTAAGATTTGAATTGAGAACCCTAAGCATCCCTGCAAAAATTTAGATTACAGGTAGCATAGACCTGCAATCCTTGAACTGAGTTGGGGGTCAGACAGGGACAGGAAAACACCTGGAGCTTGCTGGCCAGCCAATGGAACGTACTTGGTGATCTTCAGGTTCAATGAATAGCTTTGTCTCAGAAAGTAAGGTGAAGTGTGTACACACACAAATCTGTGGACTCATATGTGCACATATTGTGCACAGAAATATACACACACATAGTCACACACATGGGTCACAGGGGAGAGGGAGAGGGAGAGGGAGAGGGAGAGGGAGAGGGAGAGGGAGAGGGAGAGGGAGAGGGAGAGGGAGAGGGAGAGGGAGAGGGAGAGGGAGAGGGAGAGGGAGAGGGAGAGGGAGAGGGAGAGGGAGAGGGAGAGGGAGAGGGAGAGAGAGAGAGAGAGAGAGAGAGAGAGATCCTAATTCAAGAACCTGGGTAAAAGGTTTGAGAAAAAGTAAATGATCCCTAGTGATCTGTGGTATATGCATAAGCAAGGCCTCTAAAGGAGAGGTTGTAGACAACGTGACAGAAAATATTCTTCCTCAGGGAAGAGTACACAAATCAGTTATCCAATAACAAATTGTCATCCCTGAAAACATACATACAAGTAACACTATATAGACTGATCAAGTTGCACTTAAATGCATATATATATATATATATATATATATATCATACCTTTTCATAATATATACATATATTTTTCTCTACATACATGAAGAGAGGCCATAAATTTGAAAGAGAGCAAGAAGGGGTAAATGGTCAAGTTTAGATGAGAAAATGGAAGGAAGAAATTATATAAACCATAATCTCAAAAATAATGTAAATAATTTAAAAATATTTGAAGAAATAATTGCCAGAGTTTCCCAAATTTAATTAAGAAAATCTACCCATAGATTCAAAAGCCTCATAAACTGAAGCAGAATATAAGTATAAATAAACTCTAGGAAAAATAAAAGATGGGAAAAGAGTTCATATTGTAAAGAAATAAAGAGACAATAAAGTAAACAGAACAACATGGAATGAAATGGAAAATTGTCTGAATGGTGCAACTTTGCAAAAGCTGAACAATATTTGTATAAGTTGAATTATTTCTCAAATTTAAATGAGAAAACAAATTACATAGAAAATACTAAAGTTGTGCAGTCTGATTTCTAGACTTGCTATAAATCTCAGCCATCAGTGCCATGTGGCATCTGCCTAAGGTGAACAACTAAATCAATACAACACAGTGAAAGTATCCAGAAATAGACACATATGTTTGGATCAATTGATTTTCAGCAAGTAAGTAAGTAAATAAGCACACTATCAATTTAACAGGAAAGGAACATTTATTCAACAAATGGGATAGAAAAGATCTCAATATTTTCCTACTCAAGCACTGAATGGATCCTAGACTGAGTGTGTGTGTGTGTGTGTGTGTTTGTATTTATGTGTGTGTGTGGAAAAGATGATACTTTCAATATAACTGAAGTCAATAAAGAACACATTTTAACTTTAGTTAGGTAAAGGGTGCTTAGAAGGGACCCAACAAGTGCTCACTCCCAACAGAAATAAAAAATTAAAAAATTAAACTTTATCAGATGTAAAAATCCATAGTCATTAAAAAAACAGCCCATTAATAAGGTGGAAGGGAACACTACCTATTGAAAGAAATCATTCATGTACATCTGAAATCATTCATGTACATCTGAAAAAATACTTATAGCTGTAATATATAATGATCCCATGAATCAATAATTTTTAAGAGACATTTAAAAGAGTCTAGGAGTTGAACAGGTACTTTATGAAAGATGATCTGTACACAAGTAATTAGTCTATACAGTAAATCTACCATCAATAGTTATGTCAGGAAATACCAAGTTTGTCCACAATGAAATATCACTATATACCTGTTTATCTGGTTTATTGCTTATATTATGTTTATTGGGTTCGCAATTACAGGAGAATTCTTGTGTCTGCATGTGAGGTGCTAACAGTCCCTGCCTCCAGTTGGTTCTATTTGGTAAATAAAGTTGCCATGAGCCAACTGCCAGGTAGGGAGAAAGAGGTGGGACTTTTGATTTTCCCAGGCAAGGAATGGGAGGGAATAGGAGAGGAGAATCACCACTGCCAGGGAGGAGAAGGTCCTGGTCTGAGAAGTGTAGGACAGAGAGACAGAGACGCTGCCAAGATGTAGGAGTAGTGGGTCGTGACCCATGTGGGCTGCAGGCCTGGGTCCAAGGTGGCCAGGATGGAAAATAGGTTTTAGTACGTAATAATTAAAAAATATCAGAGGGGAGAATGTATTAACAAGCTATCCACCCAAATGTTTTGGATCCTTGAATGAAAGACACACACACACACACACAGAGAGAGAGAGAGAGAGAGAGAGAGAGAGAGAGAGAGAGAGAGAGAGAGAGAGAGAGAGAGAGAGAGAGACTTCTATTTTAATATGCCTTGAACAGAATAATTGCTGGGCACTTCCAAACCTCCCCACAGCTAATGACCCATGCCTCTTCCCTCTCTGATGCTTTTGGTCTAGGCGGAGTGTGCATTTGCAAAAATCTTATTAATCAGTACCTGTAGCAATCTGTGTATGGAAATTTGCATCAGTTAAAGTAATCCAGTCTATCTGACTCTAAAGACCATAGTTTCTGACATACTCTGCTGAGCACCAGCAAAGGTTAATCCCTGGGAATTTTACTACTGCTGGGGAAGGGATGAGAATGATTCTTCTGTGAAATGAGCATAAGGAAGAAAACAGTTTATGAACTGTAAAGGTGATAAACATATTTATAATTGTTTCCAGAGTGATTACTATAAACTGCTGAAGCAGTATTGTGCCTTGGGGGCTTGAGAAAAGTGGCTGTATTAGTTATCTTTTGTTGCCCAAAAAATCACCGCAAAACAATGTGCTCCAAAGAACAAACTTTATTCTATAGCTTACGGGGATCAGGAACTTGAGGTTGGCTCAACTGAATAGTTCAAGCTCATAGTTGCAATCCTTCAGTCAGTGCTGCACCTGTTTGAAGGCTAAAGTTCACCCTGGGTCATAAAGCTGCCTCCATTCTTGTCTGGCTGTTAGCAGGATAATGAAGAAGTGCTAGTATGTGACTTCCAAGATGAAGGTATAAAATGGTCTTCGGCATTCGTTTGGTCTGTTCATGGGAAGCCACTCATTTGCTCTAAGAGAAGCCAGATGATACATCATGTGAATGTGTAGTCTGTAGAGAAGTGAAGAAGTAAGACCTTCTGCCAATGGGTAATGTAGCTCCCACCCTTATCAGAGAAGCTTCTCTGTGGGACAATTGATTATGGAGTGCCTGTCCCTAATACATTAATCTATAATACTGCACCCTGAAATGAGAGAGAGAGAGAGAGAGAGAGAGAGAGAGAGAGAGAGAGAGAGAGAGAGAGAGAGAGAGGACAGATTGTAAGAGCCAGAGGAACAGGAAATCTGAAGTGATTGTGTCTCCTAGAAATAACAAGGAAGCTTCACCTATGATGCCTCAGCAATATGGCTTCCTGAACAAGACCAGAACAAATACAACAATCGGCATGCTAATACAGAAAGAGTAAATCTCGCAGGGTCCCACATCTGGTCCCAACTTCAGGCAGCTAGGGAACGAATGTCTGCGAGAGCAGGAGAAATCATCTTCTCCAGGGAGGGGCACCTTAGGTGGTTATCTAATACCAAATGGCCAGCCCTGAAACCAAATGCATATAAGCAACTCCAAATGGACTCAGCATATATATACACATATATACCTATGTAATGTATTTGAGAGGGAGTGAGGGGGTCATGACAGGGGTTGGTGGGAGGGAGGGAAGGGAGAACAATATAATTATATTTTAACTTAAAACTCTCTAAAAGGGATAAATTAAGTGATGAGCTATCTTTTTTTTTTTAAAAAAAAGTATATGGAAAAGTGTCTAATAAAAGAGTTGAAACAATTAAGGTCAATAAATCTACCATGAAAGAATAAAAGTTACAAGAATTATCTCAGGATGCAGGATGGCTGAGGGAATTTCACTTTTTGGAATATCTGAGTATCCTTTGCTTCTAGAAGTGAAGGGATTTGAACAATAAGTTAAATGGGAAACCTACCCAGAGTGATTTGAGACCAGGCTCAGAATACCTTGATTCAAGAGTGCTTTTCTCCAAATGATGCCTGGGACCCTGCTGGATCTTACTGGAACTTTAACAGCTTTGAGAATTGCTTTTCTAAAACTGAAGTAAAAAATAATAAAAACTTATCAAGGTTTTTGTAGAAATTAGCATGAACCAGAGTGTAAGTAAGTTATTTCCATAGAGACGTAATTGTAAGTAATTAAAGGAGTGTGTTGTCAGATATTTTTGAAGTCCTAAATAGTTATCTTTCCATTAAACTCATAGCAGTGTGAGTCAAAAATCTGTAGCTTGTATTTTCAAATCCCATCACTGTGTGATTGGTTGTACTTTATCTAAAGGAAATAAGGGAATCTTTCCTAACCTTTGAGACTGAATGTGAGACTGAATGTGAGACTTCCACCCCTTTCCATAGGAGGGGGATCTTGTTTGCCAAAGGAATTCAAATTTCACTCTTGCTTTTCTTGTGCATTCTGGAAAAGGTCCGTGAGCAGGTCAGAGCAGCCGATGTGGATAGCATCGGAATAAATATGTCTCTCTTTGCTTGCAAATCCCACAAATGATTCCTGTGAGAATCCTGAAAGACTAAGCTCTTCTCGTATGTGTCCTTTGTCCTCATTCTTTAACCAACCTTGCATAAATATGAAATAAACCCTACACCCAAATACATTTCAAACCCATCATCATAACCCAATTCTGCTAGATACCTGTAGAAATAAATATATTCTCCCAAGGTTTTCCTGTATCTACTGGTTCTCACCTTCCCGATTTATTTTTTATGAAGCAATCCTAATGGTCTGTTAAAAATACATAATCTCATCACTCATCTTTCTCAACAAAAGGCAGGGGAGACTTTTAATGGATTCTCATTAAGCTAGATGCCCAGATTTGTTAATCACTCAAAAGACCTCTTGGGACTATATGATCCTGTCCTGGTCTGTACCTCTACCTCAACTCAAGGCACTCAATTTCACCCTTCTGACATTGCTGACATCTCTTTAATATTCTACCTCATTCTCTCTTAAAATCTTTATACAAGCTGTTTCCTTTAATGGACCATCTTTCTCTATTCTTTAATGTCCAATTACTTCTTATCTTTCTAGCTCAGTTGAAATGATACGTCACATAGTGATCTTCTTTGATTCTCAGTAGATCTCCTTTGCTACGTCCTCAATTCCCTAAGTACTTACCTTGGTGTATTATAAAGATATTTACATTTTATCTTGTTTAATACTGGTCTAATCTATTAGATATATCAAGGGTGATGTTCTGTGCCTGATCCTAGAAAATAGTCACCAATATGTTTGTAAATGTACATATATATGCATGCATGCATATATAAATGAATGTTTATGAAAAACCTAAATTATCTCTAAAGCACTAACAAATAGTCTTCAATGGAGCCTCACCTATAGAACTAGGAGTCAGCCTGAAGTCAAATCCTGTTACTAGAAACGTAAACTTAGTACTCCTGAGTCCAAATAGACTATAGAAAACTGGATTAAGTTACTTCTAAAATTTCATGTGTCTCCTGTTTCTATAAAAAAGAGGGTTTGCATACTGGGAAGTATTAGTTTATCATTGCATCTAACAGAAGCCAAAACTCAAAGTAGATAGTGTCTTAAGCAATACTGATGTCTGTTTCTGGTATTTCTTTTTCTAGGACTGGGTTTGAGCATTCCAAGCTGCAAGACTCAAGGTCTATTTTGCTTCTCTGTTCCTCTATCCGTTAATCATGGTCCATGTCTAAGAGGACATTTCACTGTGTGGATAGAGTGTACTCAATCTAGAAGGACTGATGGGTGAGTAGCAGGAATGGAGCCTCTACTTGTGCCTCTAAAAACAGAGTTAGAAATGACAGCTTCCTTTACTACACCTGGCTGTGTGAGCCTTCAGATGGTATTGTATTGTGGGTCACCATGTACTTAATTAAATATTCAGATATTCCCTTACTTTGGAAAATAGGTCAATAAAAAAAACCATTTTCTAAAATCAGAGATTGTGGCAAATCTTAAGTAGACGTATCAGAGATTCCTGATATCATGAGAAATATGCTAAGTAAAGATGAATTAGGCTTGGAGCCTCCTCGCATAATTAGAGGATTTAGGAAGCTTGGAATATCTAATAGAAGTGAGTTGGGAGAACATCTAAGAGCTATACAATTGAATTCCCTTTATGCAGAAATCTATGACATTCTATGTTTTCCCTTTTTGATTTTAATTTACTTATAATATAGAATGACTGTCCACTAATCAATTAACCTCCTATATGTATAAATACTGTAACACACTCTATATAAAAGCTCTTCTCCTTTATGCATCCTTGTATTAAGAGGCACACAGCAAACAGGGTAAGAGGTCAGTGGGAGATGAAAAAAAAGAGGCTCCATCTCACTTTCTTTGAGAACTTGTGGTTCATGACAGGGCTTCTGCAGGCACACCCTAAGATAGATTTTGAAGGTTAAGTAACAAAGATAGTGTCTGGCAAAAAGGAAGGGCAATAGATATGCATATCATCCTTAAGTGATGATAAAGAAATGAAATGGAAGGAAGGACACATGGAGAATGGCAAATGAAGAGAAGGAGAGAGAGAGGGAGGTAGGAAAGAAGCGGGAGGAAATGATGGGTGGGAGGGAACGGAAAGCAGGGCATGCTGCTCAGAGAAACATTTACCAGGGGCTTTTAGACTGCCTGTCTGGTGATAAGAGCTGATCTTTGGCTTTACACACCAGGAGAAATCATTTTCATTATTGAAAATGGTGGTAATGTTTTGTAAAACAAACAGGCTGCACTCCTTTTAGCCAAGCCCTTTTCATGCAAACACCATTGGTCCAGGCGTCTTGTCCACTAGGGCTGGTTTGCATGCCCATCTCTACCTAGACAGTAAACTGTGAAGGGCAGAGGTTAGATCTGTTTATCTTTCTGGATTCAGCCTCTGGGTGGGTCTGACATAGTACCAGGATCAAGAATTGCCTAAAAAATTAGAGAATAAGCAGGTAAAGAGAAGCAGAATTTCTAAGAAGCAAAAAAATACCTTCCTCCTGCAGAGATTGAAGAAAGGGTAATTCATTGCTATGGGAGAATGTTGAATGTCCCATAAAAGGGAAAAAGTAAACTGATCTTTCTTGGCCAATGTCTCCTCTGAGCCCCAGACTGGGTACAATGCTGACAGTCTAAGCCATCCCTTGTGATGCTCATTGTCCATTGTCATTTGTAACTGGGTAGTGAGTGCATGGTGACTAAGACTAGAACTGAATCCCTTGGTGTAGATGCTGGTCTTGTTGTTTCCTAACTATAACGTTGGCCAAAGTCATGAAAACTCTTGAAAAGGGAGTTGCTTCTTGTTTGGTTTTGAAAATAAAAAATGACATCTTTTTCATTGGCTTGTTCAAAGATCTAAATAAAAATAAGTTTAAATGCTGTGGAGAAGAAAGGAGACATACACGCACACGCGCACACACACACACACACACACACACACACATACGAAAAGAGAGAGACAGAGACAGAGACAGAGAGGTGTTCGGGTATATTTATCTAGCTCCATTGTCAGTAAAGAAGAGGAATGCATAGGCTGTGGAAGCAACCTAGGAATATGAATGGAGTGAGCAGGCTGTAAAGGATTTCAATAAATGGACATTGAAAGGGTGAATATTGAAAATATGACTGATATTACTGGAGTTGAAGTAAAAAACCAACCCCCACAGAACTAGATAGGCTGTCCTAAAGAGTTTGGTGATCTCCATGAGGGCCAGCTCACATTGGTGCAGAAATTATCTGCTCTTCAGCACCACAGAGACTGGCTGGCATGGAGGGAGCATTCTGGGATGCAAGGGGCCTGCCATATCAATCAAGGGAATGTTGCAGACCCTGGACAACGAGAGCCAAGATTGATGAGAGGAACCACAGAAGGAAAAGTAGTTTTGCCCTTTATGACTTTAGTCAAGTTATTTGATGTCCCAAAGTTCTAGTTTCCTCCAACGCCATCTTCTTAGTACCTCTTCCCTCAAATGTAAATGTTTAATTTACTTCGGGAAATTGAACCTCGTGTTGTAGCCATGCACTCCAAAGAATGAAAGGATGCTCCAAGGTCAGTTAGTCCTTATAGATTGTTGGAAATTGAAGATCTCTTAGAGCACACCTGCTCTGTGCATACACAGACAGGAGGATCAGAAAAGAGTGGCATCTGGCCCCTTGTCAGGCAGCTTGTAAGCATTATAACTGAATTGGTGTCTAGCTCACTTATTATTCCACAACCACTACTGTTTCTTCTAGCTTGTCATATGTGGTGCAATATGATTTTCCAACATTTGGGATTCCTACCTGATCCCATTTACACAAAGAAATGTCAGTGTGGCCAAGGCCACAAAGAATCTCTGAGGTGGTCACAATGTGCTGTGTGACATGCAAAGCACACTCAGGGACCTGGCACCTTCCCGTACCTCCGTTAATCTGTTCTATCCTCTTTACCACGTCTGCTTTTAGCAGATTAACAGAATGTGTCTCCAAGATGCAAAATGATTGCTTATAAATAACCCCACGAAGGCTTAGGCGCATCATACAAGCTCCACAAAGCAGTCAATACTTGATTTATCATTTTCCTTGTACTCTACCAGGTACCTGATCAATCTGACTAGAAACTGAACATTATCTTCCTCTAAGTCACCACTTACCCATGCAAAGCCTACCACTGATAACATATTGAACTCCCCGGCCAAGTTCTTTTTATTGTTCTGGCCTAGAAAGCTTCTTGTTTTTATATTATTTGCAATTGCACTGGGTAACTATATAATGATTATCCCTATTTTGTGGTGATATGATAGAATCCAAGTTCATTTAACTCAATGGATACTTAAATTGAGTCATGACTATAGAAAGACAACATCCCTGAAGAAGATTGTATTACTCACTTTTCCTGTTACTATGAGGAAATACCTCACCGGAAGCATCTTAAGCAAGAGTTTATTGGGCTTACAGTTTGAAGAAGCATTTCATTATGATGAGGGAATATCATGAAAGGGCTGACACACTGACTCTACAGTTACAAAGCAGAAAAAAAGAGAGGCACAGCTTATCATACTTGGAGCCACCCCTACCCCCATGATTGTTCCGCTTCATCCAGGGTGTCAATCTCTTAAAGGTTTTACCACCTTCCAAATAGAACCACAGACTGGAGGTCAAGTGTTCTAACAATGAGCCTATATGGAAAAATTCACATTTATTTTTTTATTGGATATTATATTTACATTTCAGATTTTATCCCCTTACCCCATTCTCCCTACCACCCAGGAACCCCCTATCCCATCCTCCCTCCTCCTGCTTCTATGAGGATGTGCCCCCACCTACCACCCCATTTCCACCTCCCCACCCTCCAATTCCCCCCCCCCCCCTTGGTGTTCAGCCTTCATGGGACCAAGGATCTCCTCTCCCACCTATGCCCAATAAGGCCATCCTCCCCTACATGTACAGATGGAGTCATGGGTTCCTCCCTATGTTCTCCCAGGCTGGTGGTTTAGACCGTGGGGAGCTCTGGTTGGTTGGTATTGTTGCTCTCCTCATGGGGCCACCAACCCTTTCAGCGCCTTCAGTCTTCTTTCTCACTCCTCCATTGGGAAAACCATGATCAGCTCAATGGTTAGCTGATTCACATTTAAATCCCAGCAAAGATGTTGGGAAATTTTTAAATACTGGTGAATGATTCATAGAACAGAATTATTCAAAAGGAATCAATTTTTCCTACATAATATAAAAATTATATAGAAGGCTTGGAAGGTAAAAGTAAGAATTAATAACATTTAAGAAAGGTTCTTTTTGTGTCAGGTGTGTGTGTGTATGTGTGTGTGTTATTCAGGCACTGTTTACATTTTACTTTTTAAAACAAGGTATCCAGAGGGTCAAGAACACCATGGGAATACAGCCCACAGAATCAACTAAGCAGGACTCAGAGGAGTTCACAGAAACTGAATCCACAAACATAAACCTTACATGGCTCTGAGCTAGGTACTCTGCATATATCTTAAAGTTGTATAGCTTGGTTTTCTTGTGGGACTCCCAACAATGGGAGTAGGGATGTCTTTGACTCTTTTGTCTGTGCTTGAGACCCTTTTCCTCCTACTGGGTCACCACATCCAGTCAGGATATGAGAATTTGCGCCCAGTTTTATTATAACTTATTAGACCATGTTCAGTCTAATAGAGATATTCTAGGAGGTCTGCTTCCTTTTCTTTCTTTCTTTCTTTCTTTCTTTCTTTCTTTCTTTCTTTCTCTCTCTCTCTCTCTCTCTCTCTCTCTCTCTCTTTCTTTCTTTCTTCCTCTCTCTCTCTCTCTCTCTTTCTTTCTATCATTCTTTCTAAAGGGAAACAGCGGAGATAATCTGGGAGGTGGTGGGAGGGACTCGGAGGAGTGGAATGAGGAGAAACTGCAGTCCGGGTGTAATTAATATATGAGAGAAGAGTAAAAGGTAAATGTAATTGTAACTTTTATTCTCCTGTAGCAATTGTTGTCTCGGGGGATTCCTGTCTATATCTGCTAACCTAGTGCTGGAAGCTTCTTGCCTCTGTACAATTCAATCTAGGCCTAGAATGTTTTTAACCTCTGAGACTTGCTGTGAATAAGCTCACATTTTTCTAGTTCTTGCTGAGATCTGGCTGACTGGTTTAATTTAGCTATTTTGACTCAAACTCCACTGCAAGATGACTGATTCAGTCTGGCTTCTCTCTCTCTCTCTCTCTCTCTCTCTCTCTCTCTCTCTCTCTCTCTTTCCTCTCTCTCCCCCCCTCTCTCCCTCCCTTCTCCCCCCTGCTTTTATTAAATTTCTCTGCTTGACTTCAGAATAACTCTAGCACTCCATTAAGATAATCTGGCTCGGGCTTGTTCTGTCTTTACCTGGGTCTAGCTTGTTCTCTCTTCAACCTGTCTTTGCAGAACTGTCTCAGTAAAACTGCCTCCTATCTCTGTCTGCACTGCCCCTGAAGTAGCTTCCCCCTTTTCTCTCTTCTCATGAGAGTTGGGTATATTTTATGTTGTTAAATCTTTCTCTGATTTGTCATTTTGTCTGCCACACCATTAGACATCACTGTTAAACATGGGTGCTTTCTTCTATAAACTAACTTTATCTTCATTGTTTGGGATTAAAGGTATATACTAAGGTTTTATCTGTATTCCAGCCAGAGGGAGTAAAGTTGTATCCTAAGGGTTGAGACACACCACAAGTAGAAACAGGATCTTTTTTTAGTGAATAATTCAATCTTAGGTTTTACAGTGTAATCAATATCCTGCAACAGTTAAAAACAAAGCAAATAACCCCCCCCCCCCAAATAAATCAGTGTCTCTTACTAGACTAGTACTTGTCAAGTAGGCTAGACTGGTTATCCTGTGAACCTTAGAGTTTCACCAGTCTCAATTTGTCTAGCTCTAGGATTAAAGGCATGCACCACCACACCTGACTTTTGAAACATACACTCTGGGAGTAGAACTCAGGTCCTTGTACTTAAAAAAGAAGCACATTATCCACTGAGTCATCTCCTTAGCTCTATGCCTCATATATACTGCTAATATATTCTTGCTTACATACCTCATAAAAACTGCTCTTGGTGAAAAAAGAAAAAAAAAAACAATAATGGGTAATACTTGGAAATTCCACCTCTATTCTACCCTCTAAATCTGGACCCTCACCATTATTCAACATTGTTAGAGAGAGAGAGAGAGAGAGAGAGAGAGAGAGAGAGAGAGAGAGAGATGCAGAGACAGAGACAGAAAGAGGGAGGGAGAGAGGGATGGATGGAGGGAGGAAGGGAGGAAGGGAGGGAAGGAGAAAGGAAGGAAGAAAAAGCAGCCAGGGAGAGAACCATGGTTCTGATTGAAAAGTTCTATCTCCTTTGCCTGTTTTCAATTGCAAGGACTTTCAGGATTATCTAGTTCAAGAATTTCAATATTTTACTTGTCTACTAGCTAATGGGAAAGAACCTCTCACTAACAACTAACTAATCTTATGAACCAATTTATGAGATATGTGATCTTCTTTCACACAGCTGTGGGTGCAGGCATAGTATGTCTTTGCCTAAGTCTGGGTAGCAGGCCTAAACAGATGGTGTGAGAAGAATGGTTTAAATCTAAGAGTAATGGCAACCACCTGTAATCCCCACACTTGAAAGGGTAAGGTTGGAGGATTACTAGTTTGTGGTCAGCCTGCACTACATAGTAATGACCTGTCTCAAAAAATACAACCAAAAACTAATTTAAAACTAATTTTAAAATAGTTCAAATATTTTTAAAAAAAAATGCCTAGGAGAAAATAGAGAGGGTAGAGTTGCAGTTCTCAAGATGAAGAATTTAGAATTGAAGACTATCTAGTAGTTATAAGAATGGTTGTATAAAGCTGGTCAGAATACAGGAGCAGACAAGAAGACCCAGATATTAGAGACAGACAAAAGGAGCATCCAAAATCTTGAAAAAAATTTAGGAATTGAGATTTGAGACAGAAAACAGAGAAGTAAGCTTTGGAGCTAGAAATGAGACAAGAACCCCATTAGGTAATGGGTCAGTCCAAAAGACAAGAGGGAACACATCAATTGGACACTATACTAGTTATTTGGGGGGTGTGGATACTTGTAATTTTCACAACTATAATGTCACTACATTGTTCAAACTCTTGATGGCTAGATGCGGCTTAGGAAGGTAGTTAACACTATCATCTAATTTATAAGATTTCACCAAGCTGAAAATAGAACTCTGATCTTTTTATTTCTAGAAAACTGATTTTCTAGTGCCTTAGTCATTATGAGAAAGGGTTATTATGCCCTGTGTAACACATTTAGAAATGTTTGAAGCAGTTTGTTGTTGTTGCTGCTGCTGTCACACTGATATTTAGAAGGTAGAAGCCAAGGATGCTTCTAAACATCTTCAGTGTACAGAATAACCCCCACAGAGAATCAACCCACTTGCCAACTGCACTGATGGAGAAACCTGGGTCTCCATTGCTGAGATCAGAAGCAATGCACTTTGAAGTAAATGTTTTTGTTATTTAAAGTTCACATTTTTATTCTTTTTCAAACATTTAGCTTGTACCCAGTTCCAAGTACCAAGTTCCACTGCTGTTTAGGCTCCAACAACACAGAGTTGCATTAAGACTGGAAATCCTGCCACCTCAGAATTTACATTGTAATGTGAATGCCATCAGTAAATCTGCCAAGCCAGGAAAAGGATAATGTACACAGTATACAAAGCCATTAAACTTGATGGGACTATCTAATGGTACAGAATCGATGAAGGAGGGGCAAGATTATCCCCCAAAGCTTTGATACTTGAAGATAAAAGTTAGGACTAGGTTTAAATATTAAAATGTCTGTTACACAAGCCTGAAGACCTGAGAAGGATTACCAGTACCAGTGTAAAAGCTATGCATGATCCACATCTAAAATTTCAGGGCTGAGGTATGGAGGTGACTTGTGTACCTGGGCAGAGTCTGGTGGATCCTGAGAATTCATTAGCTAGCCAGCCTTGTCTAACTGAAGAGCTTCAGGTTGGATGAGAGACCCTCTCTCAAAAAGAGAAGTTTTCCTCTATCATTTGAAGAAAACACCTGCCATCAGTGTCTGACCTCCACATGTGTGCATATTTGTGTACACATTCCACTTGCACTGTTTTCAATAGTCTCAGCCTGTCTCTCAAAGGCTTAGTTTATTTTCCTGAAAAGGTGACTTCCAAAATTCACTGTAAGCATAAACTTGCAAAACTGCAAGAGTAAACTCTGTGAATAAAGCTGGATCTTTACACATTGCTTTATGAATAAAAAAGATTACTCCAGAAAACTGGGGTATTCAGATTTTTGGTTTTACGTTTACTTTTTTCTTAGAACAAAGCATAACAACATGAATTTTCTGAAGGAAATGAACAGGGATCATTTCTGACCTGGATTCTGCAATAGCAGTGATCAGAAATACCACAGTGTGGACCTGATTTTTTTATTATTAAAAGCTTCAATGATAATTTTCAAGTTCACTAATAATAATGTTCTAGCTAAGTAATTTTCTTTTAAGATGGTCTTTAAAAGTTCACTTAAAGATTCATTTTCCTGACACTGAACTAAAGCTATTGTTTTCTCCAATCATGTTCCTTTGTGTATATGAGAAAAGTGAAGGTGTTTTCCCAAAGAATTCTGAGAGTTCAGGAAAAGAGGAAATAACAAAGCAATTAATAATGGTTAGGCAGCTGGAAGTATCCAGTGATATGGCAAGTTGTACCTTAAGTTGAAATAAGCCTTAAATAGAGACCCTTGGTGTCTTGTTATTTGTGTGTGTGTGTGTGCATGCGCGTGTATGCACGTGTGCATTTATGCATGCATGCATGCATACATGTGTATGTATGTATGTGTATGTCTCTGTATGTATAGGTGTGCATATGTGTATTTGTGTGTGTCTCTGTATGTCTGGGTGTATATGTGTGTATATGTGTGTGTACATGTGTTTATGTATATAAGAGTGGATTATGTATGTACATATGTATGCAATTTTATGTGTGTGAGTGTATTATATATGTGTTTATGAGTATGTGTCAATGTGTGTATGCCTTAGTGTATATGTGTGTGAGTGTGTGTATATCTGTTTATGTTTATGTGTATATAAATGGCGCTGATTTCCCATCTTCCCTGAGATAAGGCCTCTTGTTTGCTGTTGTACACAGTCAGGCTAGCTAACCTCCATGCTTCTGCAAAGTGTCTTGTCTCTGTTTCCCATCTCACCATAGGATTGGTGGGATTACAGATGAATGCTATTACCCTGAGCTTTACATAAGTTCTTAGAATCCAGACTCAGGTCCCCAGACTTGTACAAAGAGTTCTATATCTAAAGCCATGAACGCTTTGTTTATTTTTTTTAAGTTGCATATGTTTACAGCATACCTGCTAGGCATCAGGCATTATTTTCAATACCTTGTAAATAGTCATTCATTTTTTTCTTTTCCAAACTCCCATGAGGTTGATGCTTTTGTGATCCCTATTTCATCACTGACAATAACGATACTGACAAACTTGGAGAGCTCACCTAGCAAATACAGGACATAGCTGGGAATGAATGCCAAGTATGTACTTGCAAGTGTGCTGTGTCTTTCTACTATAGAAAAAAATCTGACAGAAACAAAGACAGGTGAAGGATTTAGCCATTGTTGATCTTTGGTGGACATGGAACAAAACTCATTTGCAACGTCAGCCATCAGTCAAGATAGTCATGTGATCATGTGTTTGTTTTTACATATCAAAAGAAGACTATACATTTTTATTTGATAATCTGAAAATGAGGGTGAATGATAAGGAAGAGCAATCATGTCAGATAGCTAGCCCTCGCTGGTAACCACTGAAAGGTAAAAACCAGTTTCCCCAACAAATCCTGGCTGGTACTTCTCCATGTCAACCCAATCCCTGGGCTGTTAGCTCTCAGAGAAAGGGAGAGCTAATATAACAGACAATCGTTAGAAACACAGTTGGAATAGGTTTGATGCTTTGCTAAAGCTAAGTACCTATAGGAAGTACAATATTTTCTCCTGGCATCTGCACCTCTAGAAGTCATCAAATACAGTATCCCTGACCATCTTTGGGAAACCAGGCACCAAATGAGATAGTTAGATAATTATATTTCCCTCTGGGATTCATACAGACTACGAAGGAATTAACTAGGCTGAATTAAGTCAGGGCTTGGAAAAGGCAAGCTATTTTCTACCCAGGAGCAATCTGTTAAGATCATAGAAATCTGGACAAATAACTGTAAAGCACATCTCAGGGAACCATTTTATCTAGCAAGCAATGTGAAGTGATTGTCGGGATGAGCCCTGTCCAGCCCTATTACCTCCAATCTTATTTTTGGCAGGTCTCTGTAGAACCATCTAGACAATATCATCTCTCAACAGTGTTACACTGGATGTGTCTGAAAAGTTAATCCTGTCTACTTTTTCTGCTTCTTTTTTCCTCCTATTCTGTCCAGAAAAATTCCCAGATGAATTCTGCAATGGGCAAGGTATTTCATTTCTGATTGACCCTGGTTTATTGTAAATAAAGATGAATATGTATGCCTATGCAAGACTCAGGTGGAAATGAAGAAGGAAAAACAAGAGTTGCTTTTTTGTGCCTTTGACCTTGAATGTATTTCTTCCCAATTAATCTTGGCACTTAGACTTTTCACTCATCAATGAGAGAGACTTTTAATAATATATTTGCTGTTTGTCTGTAGCAATTGAATAAAGACAATAGCATATTCTCCTGCTTAATAAAAAATCTTTGTTCTATTATTAACTATTTACAAAAATATACATGTGGATGAATGGATGGATGGATGGATGGATGGACAGATAGATAAATGGATGGCTAGACTGATAGGTGGAGGGTAAATGGATGGAGAGATGAATGGATGGAATGAGCATAAGAATATAGATATATAACACTGAGCTTATTATAGAGGCAATATATTTAATTAGAGAAAAAGTATTAGACTATTACTAACTACAATTATTTTTAGTTTCTTTTGTATATATGTATATCAGACATTGCATCAATGATTCAGAGGTCTCTTAATAAAACCAGACATTTTGCACTATTTTTATACCCGCTTAATTGATGAGAAAATTTGGGCTCAAATTGATTGATCAAAACTATAAATGAAGTAAACAGTCAGAATTTAATCTTGATGTAGGACCACCATTCAGGCACAGGGTCTTAACCATCAAGTCGTTTTACTAAGAAATACAGTTATCTATGGTGATGAAATACATAGGTACCATGCACCATGTCAATGGAGAAGAAGCCAAGAAACTCACAGGCACTAATCCTTCCTTTCTTTGCCAGTTGTGACATTTACAAGTCTCAGGGAATTAGACAAGCCATAATCTCAATCTGAGTTGCTTTTCCTATTAGTGAAATGAATGAGTTGGGCTGAGATCTTGCCAAGACCCCTACCTCACAGAATATGGACTCTGTGTGGTATCATGAGCTATTTCTTCTGTCTTTGGCTACCTGGCTTTCAGATGACTGTGGCTTTCAGGGTCAGTAAATCACTAAGGGTCAGTAAATTCACTGTATCCTTGAATTAGCCATTAACATGGAAACAGGTTGATTAGCTGTACCCATCAAGTTCTGATTCCTGACATTATTTCTAGAATTAAAGGAATGTCACTACAAAGTAGAATGTAGGACCTAGCATTTTAAGAATCTACTAGAGATGTCAGAGGATGCAAAAGAGATTGTCAAGATAGTAGTTTTTTTTTTACTTAGTTTGAAGTAAAACAACAACAACAACAAAACAGACAAAACCTAGACCAAAAATGTGATTTTGCAATCATTTTTCTGCAAAATTCTGCTACACAGTAGGGTGTCTTGAAACATCCCATCATTCCACAGTAGCTCACATGTGAAGAAGACCCCCTTTCAAGCAACCTGCAGAGCCTCCATGATGCTCCCTAGGATGCTGTAGCCATTAGTGGTAACATATGGTTTTCCTTGCTTTTCCTTGCTTCAACACTTTCAAGTTTCTTGTTCGTTTTCTTAATTTCATCATCCTGCATTCACAACTGCAGAATAATAAAGCATCAATGACAATTAAGATCTTTGAGTCTGGCTCTCACTTTTCCTAGGACACTTGAGATTCACATATTTATGAATGTTATACTTGTACGTGAGTTCAGTGTCTGCCTGTGATAACCCTGTTTTCACCCACTGTCCAGGAAATTCATTGTTTGTGGTAGAAATCAACAGGAATAACTCAGATGGTTGGTTGGATGCCCTTCACGGCTACTATGGCACTTCTGAATACTCCTAGTATCAAGGTGTGTGTGTGTGTGTGTGTGTGTGTGTGTGTGTGTGTATACAATTTATAAGACTTTGTTCTCATAATTTTCTACTTGATTGTGAGAACAAACAGATAATTTTTGGATAATTTGTAGCTCACAGATATCTGCACATATCCTCAAACTGATACAGGATTAATCATAGTGCTTGAATCAGATAATGCTGAGCCAAACAGCTTGTTCTTTCTGGAGGAAACAGTTCAAAGCAGTTTTTGGCAACTTCAAGATTGGAAAAATTTGACTAAAACTAAAGGGACATTCATAAATTCATTTCATCAGTAGTTAATGCTCAGTGTGATAAGTAATACTTAATAATAAGTAATACAGCAGATAGGTAGATAGAGAAGGTCAATAGTGCCAGTTAATCAGGTGGTCTGTAGCTGGTGTCCACAGACAAGGCAGTGATGGTCTCTAGAAAACTCCATCAATATCAATGAAAAAGGACCGCTGATGTATGCTCATGATGGAGCACTTGTCTAGTACTTGTAAGGCCCTGGGTGTGAACTCCAGCACTTTAGATGATGATGGTGTTGGTGATGATGATGGTGGTGGTAACAGTGATAATTGTGGTGGTTGTGAGGATAGTGGTGGTGGTGAGAATGACAAGAAAAAGATGATGAAGGGGAAGTATAGAGAGGAGAAGGAGAAAAGAAGGAGAGAAGGTCTGATGATAGAAGGGGGGATAAGCTAAATAAATGCGTTAGCAACGAGCTTCTATCATACTCTGTTAAGAGGTAGCTAGTATGGACTCTACTGTGTTGCCCAGAAAGTTTCATTCTGACTTATCTCCTATTTCTGTTGTACTCTGACATCCAGTTGAATTCCTCCATCCATCCCAATCCCATCTGTCCATATCAATGAATGACAAGTAGCTTGTCATCTGTGATTGGACATTGTCTCATATGCATGTGGTGCCTTATCTATCCCTTGTTCTTATATCCCTTTAACAAACATTTATTATTTATCATCTGTTGTATACCAAGCTACTATGCATACACACACACAGACACACACACACACATACACACACATACACACTCTACATACACATACACACTCTACATACACATACATGCACATACACACCATACATACCATACACACAACCATTCACACACACATACACACACACACTTATTTAAAGCCTCTTCTTTTGGAGTTTACACTCTATTGAGGAAAGACAATTTCAGTAATATATCCATAATAGCAATGAAGAGAAATAAAGTGAAGAAGTGAAACAGCTAAGTCATACTCCTTCCTTTCCCAAATTGTTCTGTGCACTCTACAAGGGCTTCCAAAGAAAGGAGAGATGCATAGAGTCTGAGAGTAGAGGGCTCCAGAGCTGTGGTAAAAATTTGTGTCAGTCCAAATAAATGCAGAAAAAAAGGATATAGAAAGGTCCTTTCTATAGAGGCAGGAGAATGTTCTAAGATGTCAATAAGGTCTTTGAGGAGCAACGGGTTTTGTAACTGAGACTTGAAATCATTGTCTGAGCAGGCAATGATTTGGCAATAGTCTACAGTCTCACTGCTTGATAGCTCTTCAGATCACCCACATCAGCATTATGCAGGAGCTTGTAGAAATTAAGAATCCCAGGCTAGCCCTAAGCCCACTGAATTGGGAGCTTTACTTTTATATGAAGCCCAGCTGACTCCAGTGAAAAGTAAAGTTTGAGAGATACCTTTTTCAACCAGGGTTTAAAGAGTCATAAAACCTTGATGCCAAGCCGCATCCTATGCCTGTTGCATTGACTCTCTGAGAGGGATAACAGAGAGAATTTTCAAAATCTGAACATGAAAGTTACGTGGAACTTCTTCTTGGTTCTGGCCTCTGTACACTGTTGTATGCAGATATTCAACTGTGACACAATTTGGAGAATAACAAACCACACCTCTGACTTCAGGTATGGCCACATTCATCACAAGCCTCCCCAAAGTTCAATTAATGATGCAAGAGCTTCTAAGTGAAAAGAGGTACACATTCAACATTTGTAAAAAGGATTTTTTTGCCTAGTGACAGGCTGGCAGATCTGGCACCCCTGCAGGTGGCTCTGCTGTTGCAGACACAGGACAGAGCTGACACACTCATGTTGAGTTTGCCTTTCCTTCCTGAGCAGCATGTAAGGATGCTGGAAGAGAGGACAGCAGGGCTTTGGAGCAAATAAGAGCACGTTGTCCCTAATCCATATTGACAACAGGTTCTGTTCTTGAGGAGCAGCCAAAACACTTTATTTCTCATCAAAACTGAGTCATACTAAAAAAGCAAGAAGTAGAGCCAAGATGCAAACTTTCTCCAGAACTTTCTTCCCAGAACCTTAGTCATGCTATTTGCCAATGACTATCCCTTTGAACCACTTTTCCCTGCATTTCTACCATCAACCCCAAATCAATAGGAAGGGGTCGTGGCAGAAAACAGAGATATGGACAGTACCCTACTGGAGCATCTGGGCTTGGTTACAGACTTGGATCTGGCAAGAATTACTGTTATGTCTTAGAAAATGATGTAATCTCTCAATCTCATCTCCTAGAACATTGTGAAAAATACAAATTTCCCACCAAGTTACATCCTCTATTCACACATCTCTTCTTTCCCCATATTGGTACCAGTATTTAGGAAAGGAAAATTACCATTCTCTATAAGAAGAGGCCAAAAGATGTGACTAAGAGCAAGCTCAAGACCAAGAAGTCTAGAATCCTCTCTGGGCTTACCGGTGAAACCAATCCATCTTTCCTATGTTATTGGTTCATTTGGGGTTGTTTTTTGTTTTTGTTTTTGTTTTTGACTAGCTGGATTAATCTATTTTCATTGGTTCAGATATGATATCATCCTAAGAGCTTACAGTTCCTGATTCAGGTTGTCTTACATTCAAAATTACTTTGATACTAGATACTACACACACACACACACACACACACACACACACACAC
This sequence comes from Arvicanthis niloticus, assembly GCF_011762505.2. Taxonomy (NCBI): domain Eukaryota; kingdom Metazoa; phylum Chordata; class Mammalia; order Rodentia; family Muridae; genus Arvicanthis; species Arvicanthis niloticus. The sequence goes on from NC_047670.1 coordinate 44,489,781, forward strand.
ACACACACATACACACACACACAGAGGAGAGAGAGAGAGAGAGAGAGAGAGAGAGAGAGAGAGAGAGGAGAGGGGGGAGGAGAAAGAGACAGAGAGAGGGAGGGAGAGAGGATGGGAGGGAGGAAGGAAGGAAGGAAGGAAGGAAGGAAGGAAGGAAGAGGTGGGGAGAGTAGAGATGGGAGAGGGAGGAAGAAAGAAAGAAGGAGGGAGGATGTATTTACTCAACAGACTCTGACTTCTCCTGTATGCCTCTTTAAAGGAGGCCACTGGACTCATCCAGTTACTTCTGCTCGAAATAGTCTTCATCCTTAATTCCCATCTCCTTTTCTCTATGGGAAATTGATTACCAGCTACTATGAATACAGTAGCAAAAGTATCTTTTCACATACAGTCACACTCTCAAGCATGATTCTAGCTTCTGTTCTTGTCATACTGAGCACTTCTGTCTCCTAGGATTACCCTGCTCTTGAGATCTTAAAGTATTTGGGAAGCAAATCTGGTCATGTGACTTCTCTCTTCATTCCATGGCAGCTCCTGTCGCTAGAGCTAGAACAAACCCAGGTGCCTTTGTCTGTCTTCAGGGAAGATCCTTAGGAATTGCCCTGTAAAATCACAAAATTCCAGCTTCCGCCAGCTCCTCTGTGAGTGTGTGCTATTAGCATAGTGGGGACTTTTTAACTTCTGAGTGAAATGTGCTGTTTGTTACTGTGAACTGTAGCCAGAGCCTTACTTCCCTTTGTTTTGCTCCTTCGGGATAATTTCCCCATCTTCTACTTCCAACAGGAAAATGACTTATAGAGAGGCTCCACTGATCATTGGACTTATGCTCCTGGTGATTCTGTCACAGGCCTTAGTATACTTCTACTATTTAGTGACAAAACTGGATAAGAACTTCCATGAGAGGACAAGTTTTATCTTTGCCCCCTTGTTCTGTTCACAGCCACAAGTAGACATCCACTACTGTGTTAAAGAACTCAGAGGCCAGCCACTTACACTCAGTCTAACCAGCCATTCACACTGTCTCTATCTTAAGACAGACCTTCTATATTTTTTGATGATGCTACAATTACAAGCCTCGCTAAGTTGTCTTCCGACATCATTTTGTCCTGTTTCCAAATACAGAGACATCATTCTTTCTTCATGCTTACTTCTAAACTGCAGATTTGACCGATTCCCTATCTGGGTTAAATTTTTTCAATGGCACATTGTACACAGGATAAAATCTAGCCACCTCAAAATAAAACATAGATCTGTTCCTTTGTAGTCTTTCCCAGCTTTAAGCCTCAGGGCATTCGAACTGCCCTCAGATTCCCATGTATCAGATATTTAATGTAGTTTAAAATATGACCTTTTTTTTAGCTTGAAATGGCCTCTTGACATGTAACTACATCATTGTTTTCAAGAGTTCATATCATGTATCAATTAGGAATAACATATACTATACTGTTTATCAACATCTGTATCAGGCACCCTAGTACAATGATGGGCAAGAAAAACATAGATATGCTTGGCCAAAAAGTCTGAATCACATGGGAGAGAAAAGGGTGCTTGTACTTCCTTTCCTAACTGATGCCTCTCTTCTGATTCATCATGTACCACTCTGTCTGTCAACATGTCTACTTTTGTAGCTTTTTGTTTACACAGATGTCAGATTATACAGGGAAGAACCATGCCTATTCATCTGGCATCCCCGGCACTGGAGAAGTGTCTGACACATGGTAGTTATTGAATAAATGTTTATAGGGTAAAGGAGGAAAGACTTGCTTAGTTTTTCCAGTATTTGAAGTTCTGAGGCAATGGAACATACAATATTTGTCCTAGATGGCAGAAGAGCAGCTCTCCTCAGAAGAGGACTGGTTGGAACTGGACTTTCCACCAGAGAGTAATTCTACAGCCACGTTCAGCAGAAAGTGTCAGCTGTGAAGATGAGTGTTATGACAATAGATGAGTTAAAGTTCCCCCACTAAACAGGATTTCCCACTGGACATAACCTATAAGCTTTTCCCATTTCATGAATGTATTGAATTTGAGGTTTGGTCATTGCAAGGATAGAGAAACAGATTTTTGTTTTTAAAATTTAATCATGATTTAAAACTGTTGAAATATTTATCAAAATTCAACATGCCTTTTCCACATGACCGATCAGCAATTTTGTGCTAATGGGAAGCTGAAGCCAAACCAAATGCCTATTACTAAGGAAATGGATTCATATAATACAGTACTTACATACTTTTAAATTATATGCAATGGGAAAAGGCATTGAACTTGATAAGCTTAAAATAGCATGGTTGGTCAAAACCAGAGTAGAAAAATAGTAAAATAAAAAAGAACATGAATTTCAGGACATTATTTATGTTTTTAAAATTCATACACTCAAAATGGTATGTATTTTTTACAAGTATATGAATGTGATTAAAGAATATATATAACTACTGGAAGGGAACAGCAACATTGAGAAACAAGAGGAAATTTTTAAAAAGACCAGAATTTCAAATAGAATCTGCCATGAGTTAACATGCTATCCTAGAAACAATCCTATATCCATGTTCATGTAAGAAGCACAGGTATATTACCCCTGGCTAAAGTACCAAGGAAAATATCTCTCCCTCCCCATCAATCACTGAAGAGAGTTACTATCTTCTGGATGCCTCCTAAGCCCCCTCTCTACATTACTGTAATAGAACCACATTCTGTGGTCCATTGGGAGCTCTCCTTTGGGATGAAAGATGCTCCAGGTACCTTTCCTGCTATAGACCTTGGCCTTGCTTGCAGTCTCTCCTGTTGAAGTCTACCCTGTAACTATCTTTAAGTATAGGACTTATTAAGGACAGAGTCTGAATCTGATCACATGGCTTAGCCTGAAACAGGAGGCGAATGCAGTTCCTATGTATGGATGCTCCAGAACAAATATACCAATGCTTCTTAATCTGGTGTTGGCTATTATCTACCCCTGCTGTTGAAACCTTTCTTCTCTGAGTCTCATGCAGTTCTTATGTGTGGTAAGATATCTTTCAGTATGTCACTCTTATCGCAAAATAGTTTCATTTCTTAGGTGACAAAGTCAGAAAGCTTCAAAAAATACAGGCTGAAAAGTAAGGGGTCTCATGTTTTATCCCGCCACAGTGTTGCCTGTGGCTTGAACTGAATGAGCTTCTAAACAAGTAAAATGTTGTTTCTCTATCTGGAAACATCTTTCTATTTCCTGGTCTAAGCCTCCCCACCCCCACTATACTTTATCATGGAATCTTTTTAAATACAAATAAACAGAGAAGAAGCTTTTAAAGACACAGTTCTGGATAAATTATGTCTGACTAAAGCAAGGCTGTCCTATGTAAGTGAATGATTGTAGTTCAGGTGCTCATAAGATACGTGCCCATAAGACAGCACAGCACTTGGCATCTCATCAGAATAATGCAAAAAAAAAAATAGTGATAAAAAACAGTGAATACTGATCATTTTCTGAGACCAGTTAACATATAAAGCAACTACAGAAAGAAGTGTTTACTTCCATGTCAGGACTGTAAAACCAAAGTTTAACAGACCTGAATACATTGCACATCTTGAAATAAAATTAATGAAAATAATAAAGATTTGAACCCAAGTCCAGTTTATTCTAAAACCTTCTATTGACTGTAATAGTAAAGTGATCCCTAGTTGTCCAACAATGACTGAGTTGGCCAGCACACTCCGTACTGTTAGGCACAGCATCACTTCTATGAGTGCTACTGGAAGGTAGATGATGTTTCATGTACATGAACATAAAATCCAAGCAACAGGTCAGCCAGGCTCTCATCTAAAATGATAGAGTAGATAAGTGGTACAGCTGAAATCAAAACAAAGTCTTGCTTTACCACAAACCTCTGATCTTACTACTTCTCAATATTCCTTATCCAGTCTCAGGATAGATAACCCTAATAATCTTTCCTTTTTCTTTAAAATAACTTGGATCCCTGTGCCTGTTAGCATGAGCCTGAGATCCAAGACACCTATTAGTTGACTCTGCCCAGAAATTTCCTGGTGCCTTCTCTCTAGAGTTTCATTAGATTCCATTTACTTGATATTCTTGGCAGGTGAAGAAGAGGAGACAGTGGAGTTTATAATCTTTGTCTTCCTTCGCATAGTCAAGCCTGAAGATGAGATACCAGGAGATACCAGGAAGAAACTAGAAGCATGGTTTACTCTGGTGTTAATGATACCTGCAGGGAGAATGACAGAAATATCTATTTCTTCATACAACATGAAAGATAGATATCACAAGGCACACACAAAAAACCGAACTCTTAGGTAATTTGCATATTTTGGTTGAGGAATAAGTATGGATAAAAGTGCTTTGTAGCAATATTCTCTGAGAGTCAGTAAACACGACTAACATATGTCAGCTTTGGTCCAATGTCTAGATGAGGTGCAAGTACTCGTCTCAGGTGTCTGATGCTTGATCTTCATTTATTCTTAGATGGCTTTTCCAAGTTGCACTTTCTTGGAGAACAATGGGGGGATTCAGAGGATGACCTTACATTGAAACAGAGAAAGTCTCTGCATGAATGGGATCATTTATTCCTTTATCTCCTTCCTCAACTTTTTAATGAAGCCTCAAATATTGTCACTAAAGAAACAAATTGAGTTATTTTTATATAAATATAGATGCAATACTTCATACTAAACTTATGCAGAGGTTGAAACACTGTTATTGAATGCTTCTTGAGAGTTTGACTCATAATGAGTGTATAATAGTCCACTGAACATTTCTATTACTGGAATTTAAAGTTATTTCTATTTTTATTATGTTAATGCTACATTAATTTAATTCTTTTGTATGTAAATATCTTTGTGAGTGTTTATTGCTACTTACTTAGGAGAGTGTTCCAAAAGTGGATTACTGGGTTGGAAGGTCTGACACTGGTAGAAATAAACTCTGGGAAACTTTTTTGAAACACAATTTTCAACCTCTATGATTTTGAAATATTTTAAACACTTGGCACACAGATTGATATTAAACATTAAACCAGGTATCTCCCATACCCTACCTGTGCCATTAAATTTTATGCTTATATTTACTTAACACAAATAAGATCACCCCTATTAGCTATTTTAGAAGCAATAGTTCTATCTAAGTTTGAATTTATAGTCTCAAGTATAAAATCAATCATCTCCAATTTTGGGTCATAAAGAGGAAAGTCTTCATAACCACTAGCTGAATTATAGGTGGGCACACAAAGGACTCTCCTCTCTAGGTTGAGGAGAACCTAGAAGATACTCATGAAGATAATGTACATTCATCTCTGAACTATTCCAGTGTATGAATGATAGACTTCCCAAATGTTGTCCTCAAAAAGCATGTTATAGCTCCATTGATAATGGCAAACAAGTTAATTTTGGGGTTAATGGCTTTTGGGGATTCATATTTCTGTATACTTTGATTCCATGCACCTGTACAGACTGGCACAATTCTAGGACAAACAGTGTTTTGAAGCAGAGAGTCCACTCAAAAGAATCAGTGGATAAACTTGGCCATGAAGGACCAGGTGGTTCAGTCACACAAGCATCAAAGGAAGAAAAACACTGTAGACTTGAGGCCTCCATGGTTCAAAGCTGAGGAACAGGGTGGTGTCTCTTAATAAAAACTGCAAGCAGGGTCTGGAAGCAGTATCAGGTGGAGCTGAGACACAAGCTGGCTGGAGCTAACAAGGAAGAAGAGTGGAAGCTGCAAGCTGGAGGAGGATGCTGTTTTTATGACATTTTCCTCAAGTGGTTTTGCTTTCTGTTCTAAGATTTTTGTTCTTCTGTGATCCAATTCAGACTTTGTTTTTGCCATTCCTGATGATGTTATATGTCATACATTTGTTTATGCCTTTCCACACTTATTCCAGAAGGATTCTTACCTACTCTAAACATGAGGGAGTATTTGTGTATATATGCCTGGTCTCTTTATGAACAAGTGCATGTCACTCCAGGTTAAGGCAGGGGATGATCCACATATCAACTATGAAGCAATGCTGGAGTCTAATACTGACCTAGAGACCTCTCTGTGGCATGAAGACAGATGAAGATGACAGAGTTATGCCAGCCTTAGTTATGTTTGTCCAAAAGGAGCCTCCTGCTACCAGAGAGCAGCAGCCTGGGAACCAAAAGATACAGATTCAAATTCCAGCTCAGTCACAGTGTATAGTGACTAACACACTTTGCTTTCACAGTTCTCTGCTTCCTTATTTATCAAACCAAGATGTTTTGGAGTCCAATCATTTCACTCTTCTGCCTAGTCAGGTCACCAAGGGTATGTTCTGTGCAGCAGGTAGGTCATAATTTTAGAAACCTTCTTCCACTCTTACCCTACTCCATCCTCACCCTGCTGAGACTTCACTCCAGGTCTCCCTGGACCTTATTGCAGAGTTTCTATCTACCTCTACCTTCTTTTCTCTTCTGATTCTCTCCTGAAGGTGGACCTATACTTTGGAGCTGGAGTGTGGGCCCTTCTGATAGACCGAGCAGAACTAAGGAGATAGATATGCTGTAGATGTAGTGTAAGAAGAAATCTCCAGAACAATTTTAGATACTTCCTAGTTCTTGTGTGCCTTTGCATTTTGCTCAGTGTTGTATATACTTGTGTTTAGTGGAACATTTCATGGTGACTCAGCATGCTCCGAGCACATGGTGCTTTAGCCTGGTGTAAATAAGTATACTGAGGAAAGGATAACCATGCACCAGAACCACTGTTAAAGAAACACTTACATTCTGGGAATTCCTGCTTCTGGACCTTCTTTGAACCACTCCAGTTCTAGGTCCTTACAGAGAACTGGGGGACTGAAGACAGGCAAAGTTCTGATGAGTGAGCTGGGGACTTCATTTGTCCTGAATTTCTGCTTTCACATTACAGATTTGGAGGAATAGAAAACTCTTCCCTTGGTGAAGGAAGCCTAGAGGTATCACTGGCCAAGTTTATTGTGGTAGGTCTGGAGGGAAGAAGAAAGCACATTGAAGCTACATATTATTCCCTTCCCTATAGTCAGCTGACATATGGGCTGATATGTTAATTTTCACCTGTCTCTTGTGTGCTGCTGATTGGTTTATTCAAAACCTCAAGGAAGCCCAAAGATACTTAATGTCCTACTTTAAACTCTCATACATGAAAAAGTTTATCAGGAACCTTCAGATGTGGTCACTTGTAGCACAAAGTTGTTCATAGTCAGTTTCTGGCATGGCCTTGGTGGAAGGCTTCTGTGCTTCAGAAAATGAACTCCCTTCTGGGATTTCTAGCATGTTTTGCTGTGGCTGTATGAACAATTACTAAAGAATACCAGCCATAGGTGACTAGTGATTCAAGTCTGGGGTCTTGGTGATTCTGACTTTAGGCAAGTATCAGTTCAGATGGAGATCTTCCAGGCCCTTCAAGGGAAGGTCTGCCTCAATGCAGTCATTGCTTCCATTTATGGGCTTTTAAGACAGTGGTAGGAGGAATAATCATTTTGCTTCCTTTACTGTGTTTCTCAGTAAGGATTGTAAGCCAAAACTTTAAATTGGAAGAATGACTAAATTCCACATGAGCTGCAGATGTACTAAATGTATAAAGGTTGGGCATTGAAGCAAAAATGTTAGTGAAAAGGACCAGGTTGATGTACATCCATAGACTAGTCATTCACCCTTAACACTGATACCTTATCCTAAGCTATGGTTTATATTTAAGAGACACAGATTTTGTTGCACCCACTCACCAGTGGTGCTCATGAAAAAAGGATGGAAAAGGACAGAGAAAGATAGAAAGTGATATATAATGATAGAAAATAAATAGGTAAATACATGATTTATATATGATAGATAATAACTAGCTAGCTAGATGATAGATGTATAACTAGATTGATAGATGATAGACAGATAGATAGATGATAGATAAATAGATAGATGATGATAGTGATAGATAGATAGATAGATAGATAGATGATAGATGAATGATAGATGGATGATAGATATAGATAGAGGTAGAAACAGAGACAGAGTCAGAGATAAAGATAATTTCCATGATCATCTGAAAGATTATAGTTTTCTACGGCATAGGTTTAATGTCAATTTCTCAAGTTGAGTTAGAAAGTAAGTAGTAATGATGTATCTAATTTTGTCTAAAATCCTAGAAAAGGTGAATTCAATTAGTTGATTTTAAAAGTCTCATCTTTGATATCAAACCAAGAAATAGAAATAGAAGAAATCAGGATAATGAAGCCTTAGAAAAAGGTGGGTGCCTTTTGCCAGGGGTTGTGATCTAGATCCATTTGAGGTAACAGTTAATTCCTAGAGGATAAGAAAAAAAGATGTGCAGAGATAACAAACATATATTTGAGCCTAATATTTGTGATGGTGGATCAAGTGGAGCAGAAATCACGGAAAATAGCAAGAACAAAACATGTCTCTTACAGAGTAAGATTCAGGGGCTGAGCAAGCAGACCACAGTGATGCTCTGGAAGATAGTCTTGGATCAGAAAAGACTTATGATGTTTATGCTCAAAACTACAGGGAGACCCACTAATTTTTGGCAACTCAATAACCCCTTCTTAGACTCTAAGATAATTTAGCCAAATGGTTAACCAGAAAAGGGTGGCAGTAACAAATAAAATGCACATCCAAGTTATGGAGTTGTGATCAAGGTAAAGCATGGTTATTGTAGAAGAACCCTAAAGATGATGTCAAAGCATGTCAGCATTGCCCTGTGAGAAAACAATTTCTTTGTGTGCGTTATGGTCAGACAGACACATGTCTGAGATTAGCTTGAACTGTGGATGGTTATGGAAGCCCTATGTCTTCTGTTTTACTGCCTTGAACTCACTAGTTAAAATCTAGAACAATCTTGAAAATAAAGTTCTCTTACCAGTAAAAATGAGTCAGAAGAATTAAAAAAAAAAAAAAAAAAAAAAAAAAAAAAAAAAAAAAAAAGATTATGCCAAGAGGGTATAAAAGGAAAAGAATGTTGAAGAAGAAAACTAATGATATGAGAAGTTCCATCAAAAGAGTGTTAGTGATAAGTTTAGAAATTAGGAAACATTGGACCATTAAATGTATATGTTCCCCCACAGGGAGGAGGAAAACATATTTAGCTGTTACCAAGGTGACACTTCTAAATCTTGAACAGTTATAAAACTAGAACTAAAGGGAAGTAAAGTTCCAAGGTCAGACCTCCAAAGCGACATCATAGCTCATGAGACGTTAGGTCTGCCATTTCAGAAGTCAAATACTAGGCTAAGGATCCTTCTTAGTGAGAGACAGATGCCAGTATGAAGTCATAGTGAGAGACATGGAAGAACAGATGCCCTGTATCTCAAACAGGTGGTAGGCTTTGCTGGACGACAAGCATTCTTGCTTAAGGTGACAGGAGAACCAGAGTCACCTTCGAAATGACAGTCAGTATGGACATTAAGTATGTACATATGATGGTTTGAATGGCAAATGTCCCCCATAGGTTCATGTCAGGCTGTTTGGAGGGAAATTATAGAACCTTTAGAAAGTGGAACATTGTTGGAAGAAGTACTTTCCTGGGGTAAGATTTGAAGGTTTGTAGCCTCATCCTACTTCCTGTTCTCTATTTTGCTGCTTCCTGTATGTGGATGTAACTTCCTGCTTCTGTCTCTAGGCCTACATGTTGCCATATCTTGCTTGACATGATGAATTCTAGCCATCCCTCTGGAATCACATAACAAAATAAAGTCTTTTTTTTTTTTTTTAAACTTGCTTTTGGTCATGCATTTTATCAATCAGACAGAAGTTTCCCAACAGCTACCATCAAAGAACAGAGGCAGGATACACAGGGAGGTATAGTTCACATGGAAACAAATCTACCTGACACATGTATTCCTCACTCTCAGCCAATGAATCTGTCACCTGTGATAGCCCACCTGTGAATTGCAACACGTATTGGTTGTCTTCAGAAAAGTGCCCTAATATCCTCCTGTATTCTTTGATGGCAGTGACTATCTCACTGGAGTTAGAGATCAGACTGTAGGAACATACTAAAGTCATGATGTGGTGGTTGGAAGATGAGTTGACTTTAGCCCCGTGATACAGTCCTTTTGTTAGCTCTTATTACAGTTAGTGTGGTAAGATAACAGTTGGGTTTCAATAACCAAGCAGTTCTTGAAGAAGCTGTGCCCATACCAGCCTAATGCTATCCACCTAGGAGCAAGTCCAGCAAGGCTGATACTAAGGGGGGTCATCCTTTAAGGTTGTGTGTGTGTGTGTGTGTGTGACATTTAATCCCAGTGTGAAGCATCTAGAGATTCTATTGAACAACAAGCTGAGCTTACTGAGGATTCTGGATTGAATAATAAGGAGTAGCTTCCTTAGTCTAGGGTTCAGAAAAACTTACACTGGAGTCTTCTGTAGCAAAGGTTAACCTTCCAGCAAGAGTCCCTGTAGGGAAAAAGTAACAGTATTTGGGTGACCTGTGGCATTTCTAGTGTCTGAGAAGTAAGTGCTTTATTTCTAGCTGACAAGTCCAGTTGATTCAAAAACAAAACAACAACAAAATATCCCAAGGGTGAATAAAACAAATCTGTTTCTCTGTCTCTGTCTCTGTGTCTGTGTCTACCTCAGTGTCTCTCTGTCTCTGTGTCACTATGTCTCTCTCTGTTTCTCTGCATTTTTCTGTGTCTTTCTCTCTCTGTGTCTGTGTCTTTGTCTGTCTCTGTCTCTCTGTCTCTGTCTCTGTCTCTCTCTTTCTTCCTTCCTGTGCTCAAGGTTTCATTGCTTGCTGCTCTCCACACTTGCTTTTCCTTCCCAGGTAGGCAGATAGATTTTTTTTCTGAGGAACATGAGGCAGAGGTGTGGGACTTGATACTCTGAAAAGGGGTTGAGGCTTGTTAGGCAAATGCTGTTCTTGCAGTTTGGACAGCCAAGCTCTGTCCAATGGACTACATATAAGAAGCCCAGACATACTCTCATGGATAATCTTCATTCTCCTATCCTTTCTTTTCTCGATTCATGTTGATAACTTCCTCTTTGCTGCAAGAAAATGCTCATCAGAAGCAATTTAAGCCCGGAAGACTTTATATTTGCTCACAGTTTCAGAAACTTTCAGTCCATCATGGCTAGGAAAGCCAGGTAGGGAGGTTTTCTGTCTCGGAGCTAATGCTAACTTGGCACCTGGATCAGAAAAAAAAAAAAAAAATCAAAACAAAACAGAGAGTGGGATCAGAATCAGAGATGGATTACAACCCGAAAATCGATGAAATACAAGCCCAAAGAGACTCACCTCTGCTAAGCAGTCACTGCTCCCTAGAGATGTCACATGCCATTTAGCAAGTGCTCAAGCACATGGAGACATTATGAAAAACATCACACTTTCAAATGATAACAATCATAAAATTAAAAATGTTTTTAAGTTTTCCCAAGTTTGAGGACAGTTGTTAAGTAACTTGATGCTACAGATTATGCTCTGTGAGTCTTAGGGATAACATAAGAGTTTGTGGGATGTGAATCTCTGGGGATGAGACTGGTGTTGTTTGGGCCACCTGCTTTCACACCCACACTCTGCTTTTTTTTCCCCAGGACTTTGGAAATTCTGTGGTCAGATACACTGAGAGGTGTTCTCCTTACCCAAAATAATATTGTCTGAATTTAGTGATATGCCCTGCTCAGGGCCGCAGGTTTAGCTTGCACTATCTGATATGAATCCTAAGAGAAAACACAGTCTTTATGTCTATTTCAGAGATAAAGGAACTGGCTTAGGCAAGTCACATGACCTATCTATGGTATCACTATAGGCTCAATCCCAGTACAATCAAACATTGAGATTCATACCTCCAACCTCTCTATTCAAGCACGTTTTTAAAAGCGTGCTTTTATCAGTTTTTAGAGGTAAGGAAACTACATTCTTACCACCAAACCAACTTTCATCAGACTTCAACAAACATGGAAAGAACTCCATTGTCAGAAATAAAAGTCAGTGGAGAACTCCCCATGTTGTGAAGGCTGTGACTGAACACAAGTCAGTATACAGTCAGAAGAATCCGAGCAAAACCTCCACAGAGCTCAATTTATTGATATGCAGCAAGCAAGCGGCTCTAGGAAAATAATTATACTGGGCCGTGGAGAGGCACGTGCAAGGTCGTTTCCTAAAACATTATTTGTAGGAGTGAAAAATAATGATTTAAACGACCCAAATATCCACCCTCAGGAGGACTGGTTAATGCATTAGAGTAAATCTATCCACTATGCTACAGTGTGCCATTTATAACAGTAACACAGATCTGTGTGAATTAGCTTAGGAATCTGTTAGTGGACACTGGCAAGTTCCAGGAGAGTGCACATAGTAGCATCCGTTTCTATGAAAAATAAAGACAGGAAAGAGAAAGGGGAGGAAGAAGCTAGGTAGGGGAAAGCCAAGAGGGCGCAGCAATCAGATTGTAGCATCTGCTTGTGATCTTAGTGGTTAACTTATGATCTTAGTAAACAGCTTGTGGTGAGATGGGGACACTGAACCCAGGGAAACAAATGTTACTCTCAGCTCTGTCACCTTGGACATGTTTTGGAGCCATTTCAACTCCCACCTTTAGTTTTTATTTAATTTTTTTTCTTTTTTCCATTTTTATCTGTGTGGTTGGCATGTATGTGTTGTATGGGTCCACATATGGGATTGTATGTGTTCATGTGTGAGTACCCATGAGCAGGCCCAAGGTTCATGTCTGCATCTACACTACTCTGCCCCTTTGGTTCATTGAGGCTGAGTGTCTCTGTCAAACCCGGAGTTCCCTCATATGGATAGTGTCAATATCTAGCTTGCTATATAACCTTCCAAGGCTGGGATTAAAGGTAGCCATACCAACCTGGTATTCATGTGGGTTCTGGGGATCTGAACTCTGGGCCTCATGCTTAGGTGTCCAGGGCCTTAACTAATGAACCATCGCCCCAGCCATCAATTTCAATTTTCTCATCTGAAAACAAACTTATTTTTTCCAGATGTTGTAGACTGGGCTGCTAAATGAGGTGATAGATATGCACCCTCAGTCTAGAGTGGGGTACATGCTGGGCAGGTGAAAACGGGATCTGCTTTGATATTTGCTCAAGTATTTCCATTATCTAGTGCAGTATAAGTAATTTCCCTAAATTTAGTGGCTTCAAGAAACAACCATTTATTACAACTCATGAATTTGGTGGGTTGCAAATTTGAGCAGTATATGGTTCACCCTCTGTTCTCCGAGGCATCCTCTGGAGTCTTTTGGGGAAGCTTTCTACTGAAACATCTAGAATGCTTTGCTCACATCTCCAGCATGGTGGCTGTAGGGCTGACCTTAGCCCATACTCTGGGTTAGAGCTTGTAGTCATCCCAGGGTAGGAAGTGAGAGGTAGACCCAGAGCCACTAGCCTCTCTGCATAAGGACTGGTTTCCATAGAGTGAACATCTCAAGAAGAACCAGAGGAAGATGTGTAGTATTTAACGGAACCATATAAGCCACGTAACACCACATTGACCACATACTTGGATGAGGCAATCAGGAATGTTTCCAGACTCTCTGAGCAAGGACGAGAGCATCAAGGTCTCCCTGTAGGGAAGCAGATATGAAATATCACTGTGGCCACCTTTGAAAATTATAATCTGCCACAGATCCTCCATCCATCCATTTTACTATTTTACCGTTATGTTTGTATTTATCCCGGTATACGTCTCCATAGACAGAGACCTAGCCACATTTTATATAACTGAACACATGAGCACACAGAGAGCCAGAGACATGTACAAAAATACGTATACATTATGGGGCTGAATCACTGCTGCTGAGGAGGCAGACCTTCTTCATGTGAAGTCTGAAGTGTTTGTGCAAAAAAGGGCTGGAAGGAGGACGGAGACGCTCGCTGCTGTATATATAGAGTAGGTTTTGCCCTTTACAATAAGATGATGCATTTCATTTTGCTTCCCCTGTTGCCATGGTATCTGTCACTTTATTTATAACTGTGTCTGTTCAGTCGTATCCATGCACTTGAGAGGCTCTTCTGTTCTAAGAAATAACATGCGAGTATGGGGGGTGGGGTGTTTGGCAGGCAGAGATCCGGGACTTTATTTCTTTCACTGCCCTTCCTGAACCATCTCTCTAGCTCTTCAGTGTCCTGCCGACAAAGGAGTCTTTCTTTCGTGCTTTACTCCTCACCTGACCATGCATGTTAGAATTAACTGACATTGAGCTCCCTGTGGCCTCAAGAATTGTGTGGCCCTGGGCAAGCTGCTCAGCCAGTTTGAATCACTTTCCCTCCCTCTTACCTGTACAGAAACAGGAAGGCTAACTAGGAACGGACTAGTATCCGTTTCTAACCTCTTGCGCTCTGTGGTGGTTTCTGTACAATCCCATGCCAGCTTCCACTGCTATTCGCTCCTTCTCTTAAATAAATGTCACCTCCTCTGTGGAGGCTTTGTTTATTCATGCACCTCTAATAGATCCTCTTGGCGCTGTGGAGATAGCTCACAGCCTTAGATCTAATCCCTTTGTTATCTAGCACATACTAGCTCTCTATATGCAACCTTACTCTTAACACCCCTCCCCCAACCTTCTGCATACTTCTTCCTGACTCTGCTGGTGAGATGCTATCAGAGAGAGCCCCAAATAGTGAGGATCTGCCTTTGCCAGGTCAGGTGTAACCCTTAGTCAAAGAAGGAATACTGAGAGCAAGTGAATTGTGTTTGTCCATGGTATGCAAAGTTCTAGAACTTCCCTGTGGACTGGGCCTCCTCCAGCTCCTTTCCTTGGGATTTGGCCTGAAGCTGCTCCTTAAGCATTTTTTTTTCTTCTCTCTGTCCTTTTGTCCTATTTCCCTATGTATGAGGTTTCTCTCAAGAAACTTCCTAAGGCATCACTCTACTCTTGTTCCTGTCCAGGTCTGGTCCTAGGAAAGCCACCCTGAATTACCTTCTGAATGAGGTGATCCAGTGAGGCGTCACCCCAGCCTGCAGCTCTCATTTCCTCTACTGGAAACAAACTTGCTGTTCTTACCTGTCAGTGTAGATGGGAGGGTTGAATAACGCTCCAAACATCCAGTCTGTTGGGTGTCACCTTTTTCTCTGACCAACACCTACTTTGGAGAAGGACCTTCTTTCAGTTAATCCTCCATAGAGATGCCCTCTGAGACAGTCCCAGAGGCATGCTTCTTAGTTCATTTCAGATTCCATCAAATTGACAATCAAGATTATTCATTGTCACCAATAGGACCGTGCAAACATGAGCTAGACAAGGTTGAACATACCAACCTGGATGGGGATAAACTCATAAGGCCTCCCAAAGACCTGTAGGCAACTGGGGAAAGCTGGTAGTCAGAGAAGTGGTCCTTCCCAGGGAAGAGCATATTGGTTGTTTAGTGCCAAACACCTAGCCGTAAAAACATATATACAAACAACATTATATGGACTCAACAGGTTATTATTTGAAACATACATACATATATATTTTTTCAAGTACATATATGCATGCAATAACAATTTATTTAAAAAGCCATGAATTTGAAGGGAGAGTGAAAAATGATATATGAGGCATGGGGTTGGAGGGAGGAGAGGGAAGGGGAAATGCTGTGATTAGTAATCTCAAAAATAAACACACAAAGGAAAATTACCCCTCACATTGATATTGAGGGAGCAAAGCCTAAAAACAAATGCAATGCAATTACTGTGCCACAGCCTCTGCCAGGCATGTCTGATAGCTTCTCTGACTGTAGATATCAAAGCTGCAAATCTATTAACCGTGCAGGATCTGACCTGCAAGCACTGCCACCTTGCATAGACAATAGACCATACCAGGCACTGTGCGCTGATGTGGGAAAAGCATTTGCACAGGCTTGCTCTCTGGACTTGGGATCCCTTTCTGAATTGTCTAAAAGGAGAGGCAAGAGGGGGTTGGGTGTGCTCTTGAGAGGAGGCTAAGCTCTATGCAATGCCATTCTTTCCATTTATCATCATTGGATGAATGCAGTAAAAGTTAGCTTTGTGATCTCTGAGTCAGGAACCTACAGACTCAGGTGTGAGACCCAGTACAATTCTAGTGCATAAAAAGTCCAGGACTTACTGCCTAACCCTAATTATAATTGACACTATTTTTGTCTTCAGGCTAAGAACAAGGATGTTGAAAAAAATTAGAAAATGAGGTGAGTTCTGGAGAGTTGGTTTGAGTATCTTGAACATTTCTTCTCTGTTTCCTTATCAGACCTCCCAGACCCAAACGACCCATGGTTCAGGCTTTGAATGCAGCAAGGGCAGGCTAGTGTTAGGAGGGCACACAGAGAAGAGTTTGGAGGCTATACTTACATGAGGCTATAGGAAGAAGCCAAGAGCAGAGAACACAACTCAAAAGTCATCTTGGATGGTTGACGTTACTAAGGTCCACAAATGGGGAGGGCCCCTTCTTAAATACGACAGCTAGACATTAGCACCCTTTGCATCTGGTCACCAGGAATCCAAGAAGCTGAGAATAAGTTTTACAAAGTGTTACTTCCCAGTGACAGATGTAAGGAGGAAGAACTGCCTCACTGGGATCCAGTCCCTTGTGAGTGGTACCAGCACCCACACCGTCCTCAGGACCCTCTGCCTATTTTCTTCTTTTTCCTGGTCTGCCAGTATCTATGCTTCTCCTGTTCTGTGTGGGACTTGCTGATTGTAAAGCTTCATGGTTTATTGATGTGCTCAGAACAAGGGCTTGAGCCCCTGGGAAACAAAGGGCTCCAGGGACTTGTCAGTCAGATCAATACACAAGGCTGAGAAACTGTCAGAGGATTCCAAGAATCAGTTTACTTTGAACTCTGCCTAATTCAAAAGCAAGGGTCCCAAAGAAAAGATGTTCACTTTAATGCCTTTGTGGCTCTGCCCATTTCAAACAACAGGGGTTGCTGCTAACTCTTGGGTGGCCCTTGACTTTCTAACCTCATTTGTCCCCTCTAATGAGAAAATAAATAGCACAGGAATGAGGTTCTAAAGACTCACATTGAATTCCAATCTCTGTTTATGTATAAATAACTGTTGTTCCTAGGACACACATTTAACCTTTCCAAAGATCAGGTGTTGCTTTCTTCTCTAGGACTTCAATCAAGGCGGTAACTCAATCATTGGGTGAGTTAATGAAGACACCTATGGATACTCTGAAAGTTTAGAATTGCCTAGACTCTGGTTCCTAATGTGCCTTTCTTACCCTCACTGAGATGTGTTTGCATGTTCAGGAACTTTGATGCCCTAATTTTTAACAAGACTTATTTTTTGAAACCCTCAGCACCAATCTGGAAAATAATAACATTAGCATTAAAAATTGTTAATGAGTGAATAAATTAATAAGCACATTCTCAAGGGATCAATCCATTTATAAAGCTCACACATCCTGGTGTTGACTAAAATCTTCCTTTGGATAAGAGGATAAATACCTGCCTGGAGAAACACTCAGATGTGGAAAGGAAGCCACAATACCAAAAATAAACATGAAGCCTAGGACAAACATTATGATCCTAAAGACATCTAGCCAGACAGGCCTTCCAGAATACAGGCAGAGATTGTGATTGGAACAGAGAAAATGTATGAACAGAAGAGGGAAAAGGGGGGAGTAAAAAGGGCTTCTAAGCTTAGTGTCATGGTTCTTGGAGAAGGTTGTGGTATGGATTAAGATATAGAGGTGATTTGTAGAGGGGTCCATATAAAATTGTGAGCTTGCTAATTTTTTTTGATAGTGGTATCTCAAGCTCAGCTCTCATCTAGTTTGTTGCAGTGCTTCATTGCTAGGCAGAGTTGGATGTCTCTGGTCCTTTTTAGACTAAGGTGGGATGGAAAATATTAAGATAAAAGTAATAGGAAAAATCTAAATAGCATCACTGGTTCTTCAAGGTTGAAGTCTGTTATGAGACATGTGGGTTGTCCCTTGTGGTCAGTCTCTCTTCATCACTAGATGTCAATAAAGCCACTCAGGCAGGATCTGGGTCCTCCTGTCTGTCATTAGTTGTCTCGCACTTACAGTGTCAAGTGTAGTCCAGTAAGGGGTAACAGTGGCAATAAGTTCTCAGTTCTCACAAGATTTCTAACTTACACCCGTAGCACCAAAGCCAAAATGCAGTTGAGACACCATGTGTTCAAAGATGCTCCAGGAAGCTAGCCAATCACACCATGTGTTTCATGTGATTTCCACCTGTGCTGGATATAGAGTCTCTAGTACTATGCTTCACCTTCAACAGTGGACAATCTCTGCTCATATAGTCCTCTTGTGTGTGGATGATGCAGCCTCCTGTTGAGTGGGTTCTCAGATTCTTTCGTCATGGCCTTGGCTCTTACAGAATGGTCTTCATAGGTATCCAGAATGGTTGCTGGTAGATGAATGAATAAATGAACACATGGACATTAGAACCAATAGTTACTCTTCATTAGCCCCTGAGAGTGCTGTCCAGGTTCACAAAGTACTTTCTCAAATGCAAAGTAAACAAATAAATAGAATCTATTATATTGTTTTAGTCTTTGCCCTACCAATTGCAAAGGCTATCCAGATATGTTCTTTACTGTGTCTTATATTGACCCATAAAGTTTACTAGTTTCTCTATATAAAATAATGTTAGGAGCCCTAAGCATGACTCAATCAATAAAGTGATTTCCAGGAAAGCATGAGCACCTGATTCTGGATTCCTATCACCCCTAAAAATCTAGGTGTGGTGTCCCATATCTATAATCCCAACACTGGAGAAGTGAAGATAGCTAGGTCTCTAGATCACTGGCTAGCCGGGCTAACTAAAAAGCTCTGCTCTAACATGTCCACACATGCATACCACATACAAAACTATGATAATACTTAGTACACTTTTATAAAGTATGTGACCTTCTGCTGTCCCACCTCCCACCTCCTTGTCAATCACTGGTTACTCTGGCCTTCTGATCTCTGGGTGTCCCCAGACCTCAGCTTTGATTTTTATTGATTTCCTTTAATCAACCTAAGTTGAAAGGATGCTGTGCTCTTGTGGAAGCCTGTTTTTTGAGCTCATGGACTTTCCCAGCCAACAAAGCAGAGAAGCAGTGAGCATTCTGGGAGTAAATGGCTCAGGAGTTTATGACTTTGACTGAAAGCCCACTGTGGGAAAGGTTCTGTATGCACTATCATTCTGTAAGCCAGAGGAGCTGTGCAGATATTGCGGCCCACTGCTTTGCTGTCGTTTGAGCTGAGACTCGGAAGGGTCTGGTCTTCAGGGTCAGGCAGTGAGTGACTTTAGCTCTTCCATCTGAGGCCAGGAGTTAGGGCTTGAGAACATAAGAGGAAACAAGTTCCCTGAGACAGCACAGTCCGATGGGCCCGAGCCATCCTTGTTAATTGCCTGAAAGTGCTCTTTCCTTTTTACATTCTGCCTCCTGGTCCCAAGACCACTCTTGGCTTAGCAATTTTCCTCTCTTTATTTTTTTTCCTTTTTTTTTTTTTTTTTTTTTTTTTTTTTTTTTCCCCCAGACCTGACAGGCACAAGGCTGGAGCCACCACTTGTTTCCATAATCGTTTGACGAGTGTGTAATGAGAATTACTTATCAGATAAATATGCTGCAATTAGCCTGAAACCACAATACCATCTGTGGTGGTGGTGAAGTGTGTGTGTGTGTGTGTGTGTGTGTGTGTGTGTGTGTGTGTAGTTTTTCTTAAATACAAGTGTGGCTGAAGTTGGTGGTAGGAGATCCCCTAAGGATGCACAGACCAGCACTGAAATGGGGGTAGTCCCGGGGGTGTGGAAGGATTTGGTCAGGTGCTGGGATCAGAGGGCTGCAGACACTGGGAACTCTTCTGATGACTTATTTTGGTGGAGCTGAATTGGTATCTCTGGCTGGGAGGTAGGAAGATACTGTCACTCGTGGGGTTCCAGGATCCTTGGGAGAAAAAAAAAGTAGTTAGGACACATCTGTTCCTTGTTTTAATCACTGTGTTAATTGGCTCAGGAAGGGAATAATTACTCTGTGCTGGGGAACACTGTGTAGTTCATAATACAAATTTGACAAATATATACAGAATTGAACTACATAAAGGTTTCTGTCAAGTCTAGATTGACTTTCCCAAGTTTAGACAGTTCCTTTAAGGACATGACAAGGAGCGGCCCATGTGCTAGAAACAAAACAGAGCCACCTTGGAAAAATATAGTTGTTTAGGTTTGGGCTTGAACTGTTCAGCACAATGAAAATTGAATTGTAACATCCCTTTAAATCTCCTTTGCCTGCTCACCTTTATAAGCTGCCACTGTGGACTTTGGCAAGCTAGGTAACAGAGGTCACAAACAAAAACCCACTAGAGCTGACATTTGGCTGAACTTAATAAAAACCCAGCCAGGGCTATAGAGCCAAATGAACACCCGAAAAGAAAGTTCACCCCACACACAAATCAAAGAAATATAATTAAAGTAACAAGGATGTATCTTTCCTGCATGGTGGTTAGTAAAGACCTAATGTTTATGAGACTGTGAAGGACCTGGAACTCACATTCATCACTGTGGGGGTATAAACAAGGAAAACTACCCAGGAAAGCAGTAAGGAATACTTGGCAGTGTTATAAGTTACTATGCCACTCCGTCTTGCAACTAACTTGCTAACAGTGCACTGGGGAGGCAGCAAAGTGTCAACAAGTTTTCATGCCCCAGGGTAAAGCCAGAATCATTCCTGACAAGTGACAAAGAAGGAAACATTGGAGAAAGAAATGTAAAGAGGCAAGGGAGGATAGAAAGGAAGTCGTGGGTGGGGAGAAAAACCTTCCTATATGATGTAGTTTGAATGCAAAATGTCTTCCTTAGACTTATTTGAACTCTTTGGAATGTTTATGGAACTTTTATGAGGTGGAGCCTTGCTGGAGTGAAACACAACGTTAGGGCAGACCTTGAGCTTTTATAGCCTGTTCCCTCTCTGCTTCCCCAGTGCAGATGCAATTTAACCAGCCAACTTCCTGCCTGCTGCCATGTCTTCTCTGACAAGAAGACTGTGTCCCTCTGGAACTGCAAGCCACAGTGAACCCTTTCTCCCATAAAGTGCTTTTGTCAGGGTATTCTATCAGAATGACAGGAAAGGAAACTAAGATATTAGTCATTAATAGAAAAATGGTAAAATGTTATATAAATTTGAGATGTTATATTTACTGGTAAAATTCATAAACAAGACACACATTAACAGACCTGATATTTAAAATAAAGCATTGCAGTAACAAGACTCAAAAATACAAAATCTATCTGGACATATAAACATTTATATATAATGTCACAAAATGTATATCAATAAATATGTGTATGTGCATTATACATTTATATTACATGTATACACATTTATATTAAATGTATGAACACATGTTTTGGGAGCTGGAGAAATGGCTTTAATGGTAAAGGATTTGCTGTACAAATGTGAGAAACAGAGTTTAGATTCCCAGAGTCCATGTAAATACCAAGCAGAAATGGTGGATCAGCTGTAATCCTAATGTTTGGAAGACAGAGATGGGGGATTTCTGGAGCAACCCAACTACTAGACTAGCCAAATGATGAACTCTTGGTTCAAATTAGAGAACTTCCTTCAATAAACAACATGGAAAGTGATCAAGGAAGATACCTGGCATTGACCTCTGTTCTTTATATGCATGCACAGACATGCAAACACACACACACACACATACACACACACACACACCTCCTGAAAGGAGAACTGAATGGAGATGTTTCTGTTTTGTGTTTTACTTGTTAGTGGCGTATGAAGCAAACGTCAAGGTGGAGGGTTTTGTTGATCCTTCTCAGTAGTTTGTGGGTTGTTCTGTAAACGGTTTTTGGCATGCTTGGCTGTGAAGCACAGCAATTGACAAGCTAGAGAAAGCGCTGATTCTCAGCTGCCTGAATTAGGTCACCATCCCCACCGAGAAACAATGTTGGACCCCCTTCTTAGCTAAAGGTGTTTCATATTCTTGAATGTCATCTTTCACATTTAAAATACAATCACCACTGCCAGCTCAAACCCCACGTATCACACACTTAAGAGAACTAGGCTTGCTTATGTCCTTTAGAGATTTATTTTGCTTATCTGGGTATACCAGGTGGTCTGGTTTCTGAGCAAGGATCTTAGTATCTCACAAATAAGAAAAATACAAAAGTACAGCTGAGGTTCTGTAGCCATTCTGAGGAACATAAAAAACAATTGTTTTACAAAAAAAAAAAAAAAAAAAAAAAAAAAAAGGAAAAAAACTTCATGCAATTGTGTAGCCTCTTACCCAATTCTACCTTTAAATGAATTTTAACCTCTGACATTACAGGGTGCGGTAGAGGCATGACTGAGAACTCTTCCTGCCTGACTGTACCTTAAGATATAAGGTACATTATTACTTGGATACAAAGCTTTCAGAGAACAGTGCTCACAGCATTGCTGATCTCCTCCTGAAGACAAGCCAGTTTGCATGAATGTTAAAGATGACTGTAGGTCTAGCTTTACTACCCCAGATACTACACCAGACATTAGGTACATGAATCCATTTAATCTCCACAATTGCCCTAGAAGATATAGTCAATATTCTTATTTTATAGACACAAATAGACCAAGAAATGCATCCAAAAGAACATGGATGGTATGTGGCAGGGCTGTCTCAATATAATAATGTGACTTTGTGATGAATATAAAATGTATGTGTGTATAATCTCAATTGAATGATGCAAGCTCATACCATTCTCATAAAATAGATTATAATCTCTAGTTTGTCCATTCTGTCTGCTCCACCCTAACTTCTCTACATCCCAACCCAGATATGTAATTCAGACATTTCATTTAAATGGGTTTCAAGACCCCGTCTCATTTACAGATCGTGACTTCTCCACCCTCCATTGTCAATAACAGGAGGCTTCATTCCACAGGCCACCATGAAACCTCAGAAGGCAGCCTCAAGTTTGCTTTATCCTTCAAGCTTCATGAATTCCATCATGAAGCACCCCTCCCTTCCCCTCCCCTCCCCTCCCCTTCCCACATACACATACAATGTTGTCAACCTGCCAATTCTCCATAACACTGATACAGCCGACTTAAAGGAACCAATTCTTCTGCCTCAGATGGCAGAAGATCTGAGACCTGGTATCTCTGTTGACAGCTCTTCCCTATCCCACACTGTCAATCAATTTCCCCAAAACGTTTGGTGATTTTAGTGAAGCCTATAATTCCATACACCAATCCTCTAGCATCTTCTTATTGGAGATAATCAGGAGTCTGTGGCGGGGTGGCTTTCTAGACCTACACTCAGAATCAGACTGATGGCTATTATTGTTAGCTTTAACTGTCAACCTGCCACATCTGGGATTCATCTGGGATACGACTCTCATTGAGGAATTTTATAGATCAGGTTGGCCCGTAGGCATGTTTGTGATTATGAAAATTGACGTGGGAAGATTCAGACTAAAAGAGAGAAGTACCATCCCCTGGGGTTGGGACCTGAGCTGTATAAAAGAGGAGAAAATGAGCTTAGCACTGAGAATGCATGGATCCTTTCTCTCTGCCCTTGACTCTGGATGGGACCAGCTGCTTTGTGTTCTCTACAGTGACTGACCGTAATTTGAAATTGTAAGCATAACAAACCTTTCGCTCCTTAAAGTTGCCATTGCTCGTGTATTTTATTACAGAAACAAAAACAACTGAGTGTGTTGTGTGCTCAGAAGGACTCCAAGCTTGCTTTGATTCTTTGCTGTTGCTGTCCTGAAATTTGTAATACTTGTAAAGAGCCCTGTTTTTTTCAATTTGTCCTGGGCACCATGAATTATGTAGCTGAGTATGTCTGTGAAGACTTCCTCATAGCTTTCCCTTGACCTTACCCCCTATTCCTTTCCTCATCAATATCTGCTTCAAAGACTGTGATCTCCCTGTTCTCCAAACACACCAAAGTCATTCTCTTATTGGGGCCTCTGCATCTACTATGATGTGACCAAAATTGTGTTCAAGGCTTCTTTTTTATCTCTTTCAAGTGTGATCTTAATCTCCCCTGAAAGGCCTTTTGTGACCACCCCACTAAATAACCACCTACATTTGCCCCACCTTCCCTATCCAATTGCCCTATTTTACTTTTAAAATAGTAGTTATCTGTATTTGTCTGTTCATGTTGCTATAGCAAAATACTTGAGACTACATACTTTACTAAGCAAATAGGTTTATTTAGCTTACACTTTTTAAAGCTCAAGAGCTCAAACTCGGGAGGCTACATCTGCCAATACTATCATATCAGGGACAAGTCTACAAATGAACCAAATCCAATATTATCTGTGCTCCTGAAAACTGTGATGAATGCTTCTTTAGGCATTTGCTATATGTCTCCTACTGGGAGACAAGCTCCAGGAGGAGAACACATTGTTTCTTTTGTTTTTTTACTTTTTAAATATCTGTTCATTTTTATTTTATATGCATAAGGGTTGTTTTTGCATGCAAGGTATATGCACCATATGCATGCAGTATCCACAGAGGCCGGAAGAGGGTTTACTTAGGATGGGTATCATTACACCAATTGGAACTTGTGTTACAGACAGTTTCGAGCTGCCCTGGGGCTGTTGGGAAATAAACCTGAGTCCTCTGCAAGAGAAACAAGTGTGGTTAAATGCTACATCATCTCTCCAACCACAGGGATTGATATTTTAAATCCAACACCCAGCAGAAGCTCAGTGGATATTAGAGGAAGGTGTCATGAAAAAAGGTAGAAAGTAGATCAGCTCTGGCCTAGACCACTGAGACCCCAAGTTATCACAGTGTCTCTGTATCCCAGAATATGTCCTAGAGGTCCTCCACCTCATTCTCTATCCATCTGTCTTTGGCTCCTGGAGAAAAGTGACAATTTTTGTACCTTGACTTCATCGCCACATCAAAGTACTGCCCTTTCTCTCCTGGATGTTGACATCATTGACATAACACCATCTATAGCCCATCTGATCCCAAACCACTGATGTAGTCACTTTTGCAGGCACAGCTTGTTCCTAAGGCAATGAAAGGCAGCAATGGGAAACATGTCCTACACATGCCATTATCCATGTGGCTCCCATGAAAAGCCACCAAAGCATTGGGAGATCCCCCTCATCAAGGATCTGTCTTAAACAATTCATTTGCTACAGAACAAGCACTCTCCATAACCTAAAACCTTCAGCCAATTGAATGAGTGTTTTATAAGAGAATTAATGACCATGCATTACTTGGCCAGATGCTATGTTATGTATGTGAAGCAAATATTCGGGACATGGAAAGAGCCAAAGTAAAAGTGAGAATAACATTAGGCAGAAGTGAAAGGACACGAGGAGACATGTGAACAGGATCTCAGAGGCAAGGTCTCTGTGCTAAGCTGAAAAGCAGATATCCCTGGCAGAAGACAGGCCTGGGCAAAAGCCCACAGCTTCAACTTGCTTACCAGACTCCACAGCAGTCTTTCACAAGCTCTGAAGTAGTTAAACTGATTAAATTGTTCTCAATGAAAAGACAAGCAATTCGCTCTTTGACATGCAGCAAGGAAGGGACAGGTCTTCCTGATGAGACTGTTAGTCATGTGGAGCAGGTCTGTGCTTGTCTGCGAGTCCCCAGGTCTGCCTTTCAAAATCTAGAGTGGAATTAGCAGACTTGGAGTAGATGCTGCAGTGGGGATACTATAGCAGGAGTCATAGTTGGGGCTCACCTAGTGTTTCTATACCTTTATTCACATTTTAAAGGGGAGAATAAGTCTCAATAAGGGATTTAAATTCATGGTTTGAGTCTTGGCTTTGCCACTAGATTACAAAAGGGTCTTTGACATACTAATTGCTTTCTCAGCTCATTTTCTCATATAAAATTAGATTTATTCTCATTAGAGAACTAATGCAATAAATAAATGAGATACGCTGTGAGCTTTGAAGGGCTATACACGTGCTGCATTTATTATTTTATCATGTTATTGAATATGGTTATACTATAATAATGATTTTACAATTTATTAATAATATATTATATAATTGATATCATCACCACTAACTTTTTTTAAGTAAGCTATGTTTTAATTAGAGATTGCATAAGACAAGGCACCCAAGTTCAGATAACTATCCAGTAACAGAGTAACTCAGATGAAAATTTTGAATGCTACAAAGGAAAAGATAAAGGTTAGAGAAATGGGTGGCTCTGTGGTTAAGAGCATTTGTTAAACCTCTTGAAGGGGATTTGTTTCGGTTCCCAGTACACATGTAGTGACTTCCAACCATATGTAACTCCAGTTTCAGGCGATCTGGCACCCTCTTTCTGACATCTACAGGCACAAGGCACATAGCAAACATCCATACTTACAAGCTCACATTCTACTCATGAAGTAAATCTAAAAGCATCTTAAACAAAATAAAAAGATAATTCCTAAACTAGTACACAGTAAATTGTGATGTAAAATTCATTTTTTCTGAGTGTTATAATTGAAAACTTCTTTTAACCAACCAACCAACCAACCAACAAACAAACAAACAAAAAATTCTGTCTTGGTTTGAATGAGAATGGCTACATGGGCTTAGAGATTTGAATACTTTCTCAATAGGGAGTGACACTATTTGAAAGGATTAGAACGTGTACAGTTTTGGAGAAAGTGTGTTGCTGGGGGTGGGCTTTGGAGGTCTTAAAAGCTACTCCTAGCATTTCTTTCTGCTGCCTACTGATCTGGCTATAGAACTCTTAACTACCTCTCCAGCACCATGTCTACCTACATGTTGCCATGCTTCCTGCCATGATGATAATGGACCAAACCTCTAAATGTAAGCAAGTCCCAATTGAGTGCTTTCTTTGGTAAAAGTTGTGCCATGGTCATGGTGTCTCTTTACAGCAGTAGAACAGTGACCAAGACAGTCCCTAAAATTAGAAAAGTTACCTAGAGGAATCAGAGGTCAGTGTATTCCTTACTAATGAAAAGCACCTTGAATTAATCATGTCCCACCATGATCTTTGCTTGGATGAAATTTGAAGCCTGAGGAGAGCTGAAATACTTTTACCAATGCCCCAAGTTGTATAATGGCCAAACTGGGCCTCCAAGCTCAGGTTCTGCATAAGGTGCTTAATCCTTGGGGTTCTATCAGGGAAATGGCTGCTTAGAACTGGGGATTCCTACCTTCTAGGGACCTTATGCATGAACTTAGCAAATGTTTACTGGGTAGCTGCTCTGTGCCTAGCACCATGCCTACCCTTTAAGAGCTGGTTGCATTTTAAACATTTTGAGGTTTATTCATATATATGTGGTGTGTGTGTGTGTGTGTGTGTGTGTGTGTGTAATTTTGGCTGGTATCGAGGATATGTGTGCCAAGTGCATACCTCATGTCCATAAAGGAGGTCATGAGATTACATTGGGTCATCTAAAACTGAAGTTGCAGCTGTTCGTAAGTTACAATGTGATCACTGGGAATTGAACCCAGGTTTTCTGTTAGAATAGCAAGTGGTTTTAACTGCTGAGACATCTAGCTGGCTCTGAGATGTTTACATTTTAATGAACAAAAAAATATACATGCAAAACACACCTTGCAACATGAACTCAGTGAATGCCGGTTAGTACAATAGAAGGACTAAGGAAGAGAGGTGTGAAGTCTACTTGTAAATGGTTGGAAATCCTTGTGTGAAAAGGCAAGTGAAGTTGAACCTTAAATGATAGAGAGTTCTGTGCTGGTCTTGGGCCTTCCTTCTGATCTTAAGAGGGTTGCCAATGTTTAGGATGATGCTTTTGTCCAAGTTAGAAAAAACGAGAAGAAGATGGAATATTGTGGTACCCTGTGCTTACATGGTTATTTATATTTCATTAGGGACAAAATATTACCAGAGATAAGACATTTCAGATTAATTTTCTGTGACCTGGCTAGATATGTTGGATTGTTGGGAAAGAAAATACTTTACTTGAGCTGATAATTTTGCTTCTAAAGAAAACTGGGTTTTGAATACCAAAGAATGGGTAAAATATACTAGTTTGGCAAATAATAGTGCTATCTGTACACATCCTTCTACTGAGTATTTGTGTGTTTATTTAGAGAAGTCCTTGTGCTTAGTGTATCCTTTTCCATCTAATGGAATCAAAACATGTACATGATGCCTGTTTCCCCCTCCTGTGTCCCTCCATCCTAACTTAAGTGGAACACACACAGCACCCAGTATTTTGGAAACCTTCTTATGAAGATGAAGCTATGCTCAGAGCCCCTGATCCTGATGTCCACAAACAGCTCATCCAAGGCCAGAAACAGACAACTCTTACCTGTCTTGCTTCATAAGGGAAACAACATATACACTTATATAAGCTGCTATGTCCAGCTTCCTCTCATTTACGGCTAAATAGAATCATAAGTGACATAAGCCAGTGTGAGAAGTGAACGGTTTCCTTTACCACCCCGGGCATCTAGCTGTTGCCTCCATTAGGCTTGCACCCTGACCCACCTGCAGGTCCTAGGAGAGAGGAAGATCAGCATATCCTGGGATTTATTTCTCTTCTGATATAGACAAGTAAAGAAAGGTGGTCAGAGCCACTTAGACCTAAGACCTTCATGGCTGATGATACTGTGTGTCTGCTGTCCTGCTCTCTCCCTCAGCCTGGGTGACAGCATGCTGCTGAACCTTCATCCTAATAACTGTGACACATCTGAGGTGCCACAGAACCCTACGATCCCAGACTTATCCCATGTGTCAGTCGAAGCCTATGCCCCATCCTAACGTTGCCCACTCCACCATTACTGACTGGACCTTGGTATCCAGCTCTGTCTTGGTAAATGTCTTCGAATGATGCCTCTGCTCTTGTTTCATCCATATGTTATTAGACCGCAGACTCTACTGATTTAGCAAGCTGTGCATTTCTTTATTCATAATTTATTGCACATCATTATTTCTGTTTTTTCTTGGGTTTGTTGTTGTACAAATTACAGGCTCCCTCTTTAAATTAACAATGATTATGACTTTCCCAGATGTGTTATCTTATATTTATCTATATTAAATCTCATCTAATTTGCTTAAAAAAAAAAAAACCCTTGCATTCTTTTGTTCTTTCAGATCCTCCGGTGTTCACTGTTGTTTTAGAATCTGGTGGCATCTGAAATGTAATCAACCTGTCTTTCAAAGTCAGAAAAAAGAATTAAAAGCATGCTCTAACAGGTGTAGAAGAAAAAAAAAAAAAAAAAAAAAAAAACACCTTAGTGTTTATTGCCTACTGCATATCCAAACTCAGATTCCCACAAAAACACAGAGAGATTAGGAGCTATTATATACCATTTGTATGGGAGCACAGTGGGGGAGCACAGTGAGGAAATGGAAATGGATAATAATAGAATGCATGGAAGGGTGTGTAACCAGCGATTTATTAATGCTGGCTTCTGCAGAAGACCTTCGGAGGGACTTCACAGAGAAAGCTACACTGATTCTCACTCATTATTACACACTGGTTACTTTTAGGAGTAGGAGCTAGTAGGGGGAATAACTACCTGGCCTTTAAACCTGACACTGAGGTTGGCAAACTCCTCTATCAAGACAAAGCATTCATGTAGAGGTGCAAGTAACAGAGTAAGAAGGTTCTGCCTTTATTAGATTTGACCACAGGGTTATCTACCCCAGTTGTCTTGCTTGACTGGGACTCTGCTGGCATACGTTGCTGTGCAAAGTGGCACCTCAGAGCTTAAGCCTTAAGTCAAGAAGCCCCTGTTTACGATACCTTTATTATGCCATCCCTAATGTTCACTGTAATTACCAATGGCACTGATGACCCCCATGAAAAAGCCCAGTAGATCTGATCATGTTCGCATTTACTTCTCTTTGCTTATAAGCAGAAGCTTCAACTCTCTCTCATGATAAGCAGCTAATCACCGTTGTGATAGTAACTGTGATTTCAGCCTTTTGGTCTACTAGGATGAGGAACCAGTATAACCAGACAGCAGCCAGGATCAAGCTTAGAAGAATCTTTAAGATGTCTAGCCAAAATACCCTTGAACACATCTCCTGGTAACAACATGTTTAGTTCAACAAAACCAAGGTTGCCTGTTTTTAAGATCAATGAATTTGGTAGAAAACTTTCTGGGAATTATGGTGGCAGGGCCAGAATGATCAATATTCTCTGGGTCTACTTGTCTTGTCTGTACACATGACTCCTGTAGATGTCTTTGCTTTTAGTCTCCTGGTCTGGTTTTTTTTTTTTTTTTTTTTTTTTTTATTGTTTTTTTTTAATTGGTTATTTTATTTATTTACATTTCAAATGTTATCCTCCTTCCAAGTTTCCCCTTCACAAGCCCTCTAAACCCCCCTCTTCCCCTGCCTCTATGAGGGTGCTCCCCCACCCACCCACCCACTCCTGAGTCAGTGTCCTAGTGTTCCCCTATTCTGGGTCATCAAGCTGCCACAGGACCAAGGAACTTCCCTACCAGTGATGCCAGATAAGGCAATCCTCTGCTACATATCCAGCTAGAGCCATGGGTACACCCTGGGTAATCTTTGGTTAGTGGTTTCTTCCCTGGGAGCTTGGATGTATACAGTGAAACATTGAACTGAGTGCTGAGACCCCAATGGAGAAGTTAAGGCAAGGACTGTAGAAGCTGAAGGGGTTTGCAACCTCATAGGAAGAACAACAATATCAACCAATCTTATTTCTTTATATACTTTTTCTTTAAGTTAAGCCATTCACCACTCAACATGTCCTTTTCTCAGGCCACATCAACTTCCATACAAAGGTAATGGTCCATCTCTCAAAGTTGTTACACTCAGACAGTCTTTACTGTCATGGATCCTCACCATGGAAGCAGGCAGAGTCAGGCAGCAAACCGTGGTCGGCACACTGACAGAGCTAGCCCACCCAAGAACCAGGATTGGCATTTTCATTTTCTGGTCATAGAGTAAGGAGGTATCTCTGTAATATACCGTAGTTGGTAGGAAAGGGTCTGGTACAACAGAGGCAGGTGACAAATGTTATCTCCTTGTATAATTTACCTAAGATTTCTTGACCAGTCTAAGCTTGATCTATCCTGGACAATTTTCATCATATGATCAGTGTTGCTATACCTGCCGTTCATTATTACCTAGCAGAGCTGACAATAACCAGATTTCAAGAAGGAGCCACATTTCCATTGCCATTCAGTGTCTTCACATTTAGACAGATATGTGTCCTTTACTAAGATGAGTAGCCGAGATTTTTCAGCACTATGTGTTTCTCTACGATAAAAGCACATTCATGAAACAAAATCTAGAGACCTGCTCTAATTTCTCCATTGAACTTCCCAGGCGCAATATTGTTTTCAGTTACTGATGGATATGACACCAGTCTTTTGTACTGAATGGATTCAAAGCAGAATAACTTGTACTCCAACATGAGCCCATTGAAAGGCCTCCTTTTATTTTAATTCCAATCACACTGGCAGATGTTTGAGTTATCCTAATGGATAATGGAGCAGAGATCCCATATATGGTACATGCAAAGAGGCCCACCAAGGGCTATGCTCATCTTTCATTTATAGGAAGTTTAAATAAGGTATGATAACTGGCCATAGAGTACAGAGGGAAGGGCTCAAAATAATCCAGGTGCCTAATTTCACACAGTTCCATAGAACTCCACCAATGCTGAGGTTTGGTTTGCTGTGTATTGTAATGCCAAATTCTGTGTCCCAAGGTCTAGTTGCCTCAAGACAAGTGAATTTTCTCTTATACCAGCTTTTGTGGTGCAAACCTTGCTCCTTAATTTAAAACTATTGGTTGGATAAAGATGCATATAGCCTGTAGCTGGTCATAAGAGATGTAGGTGGGACTTTGGTTCCTGGTTTTGGGGTATGAGACCAAGACCAGAAGAGGAGAGAGAGAAGAGGGAAGGAAGATGAGCACATGACTATGAGGTCTGGCCAGTTGGAATAGGAGCAGCCCAGGAGGGACATGGCAAGTAGTATATTGGGATTATTGACAGAGAAGTAAACAAAATAGCAGAGAGGGTTCTTATTGTAAATATAAATGTTTCATGTCTTTCATTTGGAAAATAATAATCAAATGTAGGGCAGAAATCCTCAAATAATATTTACCACAACACACCAACATGCCAGTTTTAAGCAGTCATCAAGTTTTTTTCCCTCCCTCCACCAGAGTCATGGTCAAAAAAAAAAACATACCAAATAGTATGTTGGCTGCTGAACACCTTGAACTAAAGAGAATTGAGAGGCCTTAAAGCAGTCTCACTGACCCTTTTTTCTTCCTGTTTCTCATTCTATTTCCTCCCTAGGAAAGGCACAGAAACTAGAATTCATCTCTTTAAAGGTGGATCATAGAAACAAGAACTCTAAGTCCCCTAAGCAAGCCATGATCCTAGAAAGGCCCCTCTTTAGCCAGCTTCCATTGGAATGAGGTAATGAGATAATTATTACATAGTGGTCCTCCACATACTAAAAGAAAATTTTATGGGTCCCATGAAAAACATATATAAAAGGGCCTTATAGATTCTTTCTCCCTAGCCTGAGTAGCTAAAGTTGCCCCTCTGGTTTGCCAACCAGAGGCCACTTAATCCATAAACAAAGAATGCAGAGTTACAGGACAATGGGCTACCAAGTCATCCCAGGAATGAAGATGAGAGATCTGCCTGCAGGAACTGCTCCCTGCCCCCACGGACCGCTTTGGCCAGATGTTCAAAAATTGGAAAACAACCAATCGTGTGCATGCGCGCGATTTCTCCTTTTCCCCATCCCGAGCTTATATTAACCCTAAACCCTGGAGCCACAAGGTCGATGCCCCTGTCTCCTACATTGAGACATGTGTCGGCCCGGAACGTTCTGCCATTAAACTACCTCGTGTTCTTGCAGCAAGTTGGTCTTCCGTGTGTCCTTTGGGTGCGCACCATCCTGTGACTCGAGTGGGGTCCCCTTTGGGGGCTTCCCGAGCCTTACAATACCCAGGGAAAAGGAATATATGACAAGGCAAAGAAGGATCTACACAGACAGACCCTGAGAGATTTATACCCAGTTTTTGCCATAATAACATGTTCCTTTGGTCCAGTCATCTGTGTATAACTCAGCACTTTTTCATCAGACATAATATGATCCTTACTGGTTCTTGATTTCATAGGGTTCCTGTTAGCATGAAAAAAAAAATCTTTGCAATAGATTTCTCTTTCTAGTCTGTGTTAGTTGTCCTGGGATTATCAGCTATGATCCATGCCTCTAGTGGTCTTATCACTCTTATAGAAGGCATGTTGAGTTTTGATCCATACCCAACAGTCTCTGACCTAAACATGTGTGTGTAGGTATAAGGGCATTGATTTGCTTAATGGTTAATCTCAAGTTTTGTTAACAGAAAATATGAGCACAAAAAAGAGAGTAGGTTTTGTTTTGTTTTGTTTTGTTTTGCTTCTGTCCAACATGTCTCACTTTAATTCCCCCAGTCACAATCACACCTATGATTTCAATACTGTGGACTCCATGAGCTAAGATACCATTCACTGAAATGCAGAAATCATGTAGGGTTGTTAATAGTCTAAACTATTACAATTATTTTGTACTGTATAAACAAACTTTAGCACAATTAATCTGGTTAGTAGAATCATCAACTTCTTAATCATTTGCATATTCCATTTATGCACAATAGAAAAAGCTATTCAAGGTATCAGAATGACGGGACAGGAGAAATTAAGGAGGGTATGTGTGTGTCACCAAGGGAGCAGAAAAAACCTCCTGAGACATCTGTGAACTCTAATAGCAACAAAGGAGAACAAACTGCATGGTCACAAGGCGACTATAATGTTTGCATGAGAGAGGAGTAAAAAGCAACGTCAAAAGACAAGTGATCAAAATTATAATCAATATGATAGCTAAAGGCTGATGTAATTAGAGCTCTTATAAACTTAGAGGGAAAAAAACCAAAGGCCTCCAAATTTCAAAATATACCCAGGATATGAATGGTTAACTTTGAGCAGATGATCCAAAAGGCCAGGGGACCCAACTGTTCTTTGGTAGAAACAAATTCATTCCAATAAAAGGCGTCCTAGTCTGCACATAGGAGAGCAATTTCATGCTGAATAGAATGGAAATAAAGTAGCTAAGCCTTTTGGAATAGGGACAAAAGACTTGCAAACATGATCTCCCTCCAACTTGAGCTCAGTGGAGCAAAGCATAGCTCCCAAGTAAAGGTACCTGGGAGACTTCCTGGCGCCAGGAGCTTCCTAGACTGATTTAAGAAGGCTTCTTGAAAAGCCCTGAGCCTCATTTTCATTTTGGTGAACACCCACTTACTTGCACACAGAATCCATCAAGGTTGGAGAATGGAAAAGGGTCAGGACTATATTGGAGTCCATCACTGCCATTTACTAGCTAAGTGGCCTTGGCAACTGATCCAGATTGGATTGTGTAACCCCCCCCCCCCCAGAAGATACACTGAAGTCATAGCTCTCAGTAGTTTAGATTATGACCTTATTTGGAAATGATTATTGCAGATGCAATTAGTTAAATTAAGATGCAGTGGTGCTGGAGTCAGTGTAGGTCTTTCATCCAAAAGAAAGTAAAAGGAAACACAAAGGCACTCAGGAACAAAGACTGCTATGTGGCTGCAGAGACAGAGAGCCAGCCAAGAAGCATTGAGGATTAGTGAGGGACCACTCAGACTGGAACAGGAAAATGAAGGTTCTTCTATGTAGGCTACAGAGGAAGCCCTGCCTCCATAATACCTTAATTCTAATATGCATCCAGCCTCCAGCACAGGAACTCACTTAGTACCTGCTGTTTTAGGCCACCTAATGTATGTACCTTATGGCAGTAGGCCTAAGAAATACCACATCAAGTTGCCTGAATATATTGTAGTCTCTTCATGGACAGGAAAGCTTCTTGGTCTCCCAGGGGTGATGAAAGGTAGATGCTTTGCTAAGAGCATGTATCTTCCACACAGTAACTTCTCCAAAACTCTGCAGTCTACTCAATTATTTGTGTGTTCAAAGGGAAGATGAGGCTTCTGGTATGGTTTTTTCTCTTTCTTAATATGTATGTAAGATGCATTAAAAATCAAAAGTGCAGCTGCTGGTACCCAAATTAGACCTTAGAAACAGCATCAAAATCACCTCTTCTTAAATAGAAATTATGGAGGCTTTTTGTCTGTGGGCTCTGGGATTTTTCACAGTCATCTTTGGGAGTCAATATGGGAAGGTAGAGGCTGTATTAAAGTTGAATTGTATTTGACTATAATCTATTACATAGAGAAGGAAACAGTCCACTTTGGGAATGATACCAGATTGTCCATCATAGGATCTGAATTCAAGTCCCAGTTCTTTTACTCCCTTGTTGGTCCATTGAATAAAACAAACAAAACCCAATATTCTGCTGTGACAAACTACTGTAAACATTGTGGCTGAAAAGAACATGTGTATTTATCTTTTGTAGTTCTAGAGGTCAGAGACCTAATTATTAATTCAGGAGTATTCTATCAAGTTATAGAAATGCTGTTTCTCCTCTGAAAGTGAAGGATCAATTTTCACCCATTTTTTTTCTCATAGTTTGGGCTATACCCTCACCTCTTAGCTCTCGGCCTCTTCTGTCTTCAAAGTGGACAGAGCAGCATCTAGCCTCAGACATCCTTTTAGCTGCTCCTTATCACTGAGTCTTTCCTGATTATCTCTGGTAAGGGACTTCATTTCTACACCCAATCCCCATCCAAATCATCATCCTCTCTCAAAATTCTTGATGTAATCACATTTTCAGAATTTAAGATACCATATAAGACAGCATGCAATGGCTTCAAATATTAGAAGTGGGTATCTTTAGGAATGACATATTTTTAGGACAATGTTTATCTAGTAGGGAGGCTGATGGATATTTGAATACATCTAGCAGTCTGCAAAGTAAGAATTGAGCAGTACCACACAGTGGTCGGTGTGTGAATCCATGCTTGTCTTTATTGCAGGTCCATCCTCCCTTACTCTAGCTAGGAAGGGATGCTCTCAGGCCAAGAACAGTACTCTCTTCCCCAAGGTCCTCAAGTACAACTGAGACAATCCAGGCTCTTTCTTCCGCAACTCTTATGTGAAATGGATCTTGCTATTTCATTTTGCCAAAGAGAAATTGTGTTATCTCTTATTGTTTTCCAACCTTTAGGGAAAAGTCATGCTTTTATAAAAAAAAAAAAAAAAAAAAAAAAAAAAAAAAAAAAAAAAAAAAACCTCAAACCTTTTAATATGAATGTGCCAACAAATTCTCAGAGCTTTCAAAAACTCTCCAACCTCTCTGTCTCTCTGTGTCTCTGTCTTTGTCTCTGTCTTTCTCTCTCTCTCTCTCTCTCTCTCTCTGTCTCTCTCTGAAATACTTATGTATTACCTTTTCTTTTATAAGGATTTTATTACATCTATCTATTCAGTGGATGGGGTGGGACATGTGCCACCTTGACAAAAGCTAGAGTCATCAGAAAGGAGGGGGTCTCCATTGAGAAAAGGTCTCCATAAGATCCAGCTTTAAAGTATTTTTTTTTAATTAGTAATCCATGGGTGAGGCTCAGCACATTGTGGGTGTACCATCTCTGAGTTGGTAGTCCTGGGTTCTATAAAAAAGAAGGCTGAGGAAGCCATGAGGCACAAGCCAGTAAGTAGCACCCTTCCATGGCTTTTTCATTAGCTTCTGCCTCCAGATGCCAAGCCTGTTTGACTTCCTCTCCTTGCTTCCTTCAAAATGACAGAATGTGAAAGGGTAAGCCAATTTTTTTTCTTTTGTATCATGCTTTTGGTTATAGTGCTTAGTTGAAGCAATAGAGACCTTAACTGAGGTTGGTTAGTTGGTAACTAAGGTTTGGGGTTGGTTCTCCTTTCTAACAGGTGGGATTCAGAAATCAAGCTCAGGGTATCAGTCTTGACATTAAAGGCCTCTACTCCTTGGGCCACTTTCCATTACCCTCTGTTTGTTCTTGATGCACCTACACATTTGTGCTGTGTTCTTAAACCTGACTTGTTCTGTGCCCCTGTTTTAATTAGATATCCGCTTAGAAATTTCAGTCAGACCATCAACTTGTAGTCTTTTTAGTTATTCTTGTTTTTATTTTGTCTTAAGCTGGAGATTTTCAGTCCAAGTTGACAAATCAATTGTAAGAATCATTCTACTCTGTGAAGACTTTCAAGGAGAATGTCTCAAAGGCAGTTGGATGACATGGTTAGTGTGGTGAGGTGGTTCAGAGAAGGGGGACAGACAGATGAAGCCACCTAGCCCTCACAGACACTCCACAGAGCTACTTCCAACTCTTGATTCAGCTTTAACTAACCATGCAACTTTGTCACAGTCACTTAGATTTTATTTTTCTCTGGTTTAAATGTAGCCAAATTCTATTTATATAATATAGCTCTGGAAACTAAACTAAGCTATATAGTGCTGGAAGCCCACTTCTTTTGCTTACATCACCCAAACACACAACAGGCAAGGAGCTATCCACTTATCCATTCCTTTCCATTACTTTTTCTAAATAGAGATAGACTGTGGGTGAACGGGTGGATAGATAGATGATGATAGATAGCATCTTGGGGTTTCTATTGCTGTAAAGAGACATCACAACCTCAGCACCTTTCATAAAGGAAAACCTTTAATTAGAGCTGGCTTACAGTTTGGAAGTTTAGTCTAATGTCATGATGTGGGAAAGCATGGCGGTGCACAGGCAGGCATGGTGCTGGAGAAGGAAATGAGAGGTCTACATCCTGATTGGCAAGCAGAAAGAGAGAGAGAAAGAGAGAGAGGGAGAGAGAGAGAGAGAGAGAGAGAGAGAGAGAGAGAGAGAGAGAGAGAGAGAGAGAGAGAGAGAGAGAGACAGAGACACACAGAGAGAAACAGAAAGACAGAGAGAGACAGAGAGTGAGACATACGAGACAAAAAGACAGAGAGACACAGAGATGGAGACTAGGCTTGGCTTGAACCTTAAAGCCTATCCCCCAGTGGAGTAAAGTCTACTCATACTTCCTCCATCAAGGCCACACTTTCTCACAGGCCACTTCTCTTAATTGTGACACTCTTTATGGGCCTATGGGAGCTATTTTCATTCAAACCACCACTGATATTTGATAGATATAGGTAGATAGATAGATAGATAGATAGATAGATAGATAGATAGATAGATAGATAGAGTTTGACAGACAGATGAGAGATAAGAGAATGAGAGAAGGTAATGTTGTGTTACAGAAGTAACTTGGCTATAGACAAAGTTATTTTTTTCCTTACAGTAGGAGTAGGTCATCGCTATGAGAGCTATCAAAGAACCTATCAAACATCCACTGGCTCGTCTGCTGTCAGAGTATTTGCAGCAACCTTACTATGGACTGGACTGATGCTCAGGGATCTACAACTGGGACTTTGGTGGCAGATGCTGCCAGCTTGCAGCAGAGCAGCTGTTGTCAGTACCACACCCACAGCACCTTCCCTTCAATCTTTTCTGTTTGCTTTGGCATCACGTCACCTGCCTACGTCTTCTCCCAATGGTTCCCTCACTGCTGGGGCCCTGTTCTCTGGTGAGAGAAGGAAAATTCCTTGTGAAGCCTCTGGAATAGTTCTGGACTGATGACTAGCTAGGGTTGGGGTCCCCACATTGAAATACTCTCAGAACCTCAAGAGCCTTTTCAATAAACCAAGAGGGGTGGCTTATCAGTCTTTTCTGGGATCCCAGATGGTCTTGCTGGACAGGCAGCAGCACTGAGCTGCAGAGGGGTCCTTTACTTTTCACCTCATTTCTCATTTCCTGTTGGCTACGGGTGTTGAACCCCATCTCAGGCATGGTGACCAACATATCCCTCTTTACATTAGAAGTAAAACTGTCTACAGCCTGGGACCCACCCACGCCTGCCCCCCCCCCCCCCCCATCCACAAAGCCTTTCACACCAAGGGCAGTCTGGTCCCTTAAAATGTGCTGTGGGCATTCTGAACCCAATAGAATGGTCAAGGAGGAGTAAAGGCTGGCCTTGCCTAGTGGAACACGGCTGACTCTAAATCAGGGCTACTTTGGACTAGAGTCACACCATGGTCTTTACACATCAGTGTGACTCAATGAGGTATGGTGCTGTGTACCACAAAGTTTGGTGTCTGTTGTGCAGTGTGACATGAAGCTTTGTATTTGCTGAACCATATCCAGGGTTCTTTTAAAATTATTATTAAATTTAATTTGTTTACTTATTCACTTTACATCCCACTCACTGCCCCCTCCTGATAACCCCCCGCCCACAATCCTTCTCCCACCTACCTCCCCGTCTCCTCTGAGCAGGTGGGGGTCCCCGGATACACTCCCACCCTGTCACTTCAAGTGTCTATGAGGCTAGGTGCTTCCCCTCTCACTGAGGCCAGACGAGGCAGCCTAGATAGGAAAACATATCCCACATACAGGCAGCAGATTTTGGGATAGCCCCCATTCCAGTTGTTCAGGACCCACACGAAGGCCAAGCTACAAATCTGTTAAATATGTGCAAGGAGGCCTAGGTCTAGCCTGTGTATGTTCTTTGGTTGGTGGTTTAGACTCTGAGAGCCACAAGGGTCTAGGTTAGTTGACTCAGTTGGTTTTACTGTAGAGTCCCTATTCCCTTCAGGTCCCATAGTCCTTCCTTCTATTTTTCCATAAGATTCCCCAAGCTTCATCTACTGTTTGGTTGTGTCTGTTTGTATCTATCTGAGTCGACTTCTGAGTTGGGCCTCTCAGAAGACAACATGCTCTTGTCTGCAAGTATAACAGAGTATCATTACTAGTGTCAGGGATCGGTGCTTGCCCATTGGATGGCTCTCAGTTTGGGCCAGTTATTAGTTGGCCATTCTCTCAGGCTCTGCTGCATCCCCAGCCCCACCCTCATGCTTTCATTTCTTGTACATAGGATACATTTGGGGTTGAAAGTTTTGTGGGTGGGTTGGTGTCTCTATTGCTTCCCTGCATGACTATAGAAAGTGGCTTTTTCAGATTTCTTATCCCCAATGTTGTGAGTCACAGCTAAGGTCACTCCCATCGATTCTTGGGCATCTTCCTTATCCCAGGTCTCTTTCTCACTCTGAGATGCCCCTCTCCCCACCTCCTCATGCCCATCAGTTGCAGATTTCCTTTTATTTTCATGGCCATATAGCCAAATACAGATTTTAAAAATGTGTTTCCATGTTCCCTCAGCAAAATCACATAGAGTTTTCTCTGTAAACTGTGAACAGTAATTTGACTGTACTTGCCTTCTCAGTGGTTGGTTTATAAGAATCAAACAAGCGTCAACATTCTGAAGACAGAGTTGGGCCCACAAATAACAGAACTGCCTCATTTAAAAAAAAAAAAAAAAAAAAAAAAAAGACCATGAAATGTTTAAATGTTAGACAGGTATAAGG
Source organism: Arvicanthis niloticus (assembly GCF_011762505.2). Taxonomy (NCBI): domain Eukaryota; kingdom Metazoa; phylum Chordata; class Mammalia; order Rodentia; family Muridae; genus Arvicanthis; species Arvicanthis niloticus. The sequence goes on from NC_047670.1 coordinate 44,529,972, forward strand.
CTTCAGGTTTGTTTCATTGCTGCTTTTTCTTTGAAAAATATAAATGATCTGGGGTCAGCTAGGAAACAATAGGATCTGAGTAACGGTGGATTTCTCCAGCCATGAGAGCAGTGAAATCTGAACCCACATCAGGACCAGAAATCAGTTTCAGGCTGTCAATGAGGGTGCATATGTCTGAGACAAGTATTTCTGGGACATCTGCTCAAAATTGTCCTTAACTTTTGCTGATGTAGGTGATGATGTGGAGAACTCCATTTCAGAGTATTGTGCACAGACCCTGAAGGATGAACAGTGAGTACAGCCTGCAGAAATATATAGTGGTGATCCTGATTAGTGAGAGCACCTGTGTCCAATGCCAGCCACCAAAAACTGCTACCATGATTAGCCTAGACAGAGCCCCAGAATCCTTCTCAACACAACTTGTAGATAAGTTTTGGTTTTCACAGGAGTAAACATGACAAGCAGGGTCACGTGACTTAAGAAAACAACTTTTCTCTTTTAAAATATATTAAAACAAAACAATCAAGAAAAAATAATAATAAGCATAAGAAAAACTTGTTTAATTACAGCTTCTCATTATCCTAATAAAACCATTTTTATGGGGTTTTCTTTGTATAGTTCCTCAATTTCCCTGTCCATTCATTTTGCCTATGAGTGGAGTAGACATTCTGTTCCCAACCCTGGCTTCTTTACTGGTGATTATTTGAAGCAGGCAATTTCATGTGTATGAAGAGGACTTTTATTTAGCAGTTGCATGTTCATAAAATGGCTGTCTGAGACATTGTCCTAATGATTATCATTTATAAAATCTGTGGTTGTAAATTACAAACCTTGTGAACAACTTTGTATCATGGCTCTGTCAGCCTGTATAGAATGTGGGAGAGACTGATCCTTGTCTTCTCAATGAGAACCTTTCCCATCACATGGGCTTCTCTCTGAGAGCATCTGTGTTCAAATTGCTTCTTCTTAGAAAAGATGCAGGTCATGTTGGATAGCATCCACACAGACAACCAGATCTTAGACAGATGTTATCCTTAAGATTATTTTCGAGTAAAATTACATAGAGATGCTTGAAGTTAGTGCTTCAAATATGAATTGGGGCTAGGCACAATTCAGGTATAAAAGCTTCACTACCATTTGGGTTCCTCCTCTGAGTTTTTAACTTGCTGAAGACATCACTTTCTTTCTGACTCTCAGACCTCTGCTCTCTGTTTCTTGGTACCTATGGAATATGATCTGGGAGTATATATAACTAGAGAGTGACTTCTGACAATAGAGAGATAGGAGATGAGAATGCACTTGCTAATAAATCCTCTTCCAGGAGGATAAAGGAGAGATTTGGGGAAGAGACAACTAACACTGATAGTCACCCACCCTTTACCATTGTGGTATTTTATATATAAAAAGACATTAGCACAAAAGTTATATCAGGCTTCATTTTTCTAGGAAGAGTAGGTTAAAGCAGTACCATACCTTCCTCAATGGCCAGTACCAGGAAATGTACTCAAAGCATAATTATTTAATTACATTTAAATATATAGTAATTTATTAGTCAAAGAAAACAAGGGGTTTTGTCATTGCCTTTTGATTTGGTTTGTGTGTAAGGCAGGGGTTGCTTTGCTTGCAGTATCAGGAACTAAACCCAGGACCTGGCACACATATGTGTGGCAATATTCTACCACTGGGCCACACCCACAACCCAGGGAACAGTTTTATAGGTATATTTGCATATTATTTTTCTCTACAAGGATCTAGCAATGTAAAACTCATGTTTCTTTCTATTTCCAGCGACATTTGTTTTTTTCAGTAGATATTTTCTGTTAAACCAGAAGCAGTTTTTATTTAATATTAACCCAAATTGCTAATGAGGCTATATGTTTTAAATAATAATTTAATGCATGCTATTGTGATGCAAAAGAATACACTGGGTAGAATCTTCTGTATCCACCTCAGTTGATTGGCATAGGCATAACTTAGTCACTGGAGCAGTATCAGGTCCTAAGATCTGTCCTTCCATAATAGAGGGCAACAAATTCCCACCTATCCTGGACAGGGATGGCCATTCCCTGAGTTCCTCTGATCAGAGACTGTGTACCTCAAGGTTCCAAGCCCACTGTCAGGGCAGGGATGATGTCAGCCTAACACTTGCTCCTCTTGAGCTCCCAACCTGACCAGGTCTCCTTTAATTACTCTCCCTCCATGCATACTCAGGAATGTGATTCCTGTATCCAGGGGGCTTTACGCACCCCCTTTGGAAAAATAATACTTGTTGGTAAAGCACTTTGAGATTTTCCCAAGAAACCTGGATTCTTGGGACAAGGTGTTATTATTTAGTTGATGGGAAACAAATATCCACCTAATAACCGTAATTATATTGTCAAAACTGCTTAAAATATCCACGCTGCTAGGATGGTAGTGATGTCAGGAAGTTTTGTGACTAGTAAATTGGAACATTATCATGAAATTAAAAAAGAAAAGTTACATTACGGAGTAATTCATCAGGATGATTTGATATTTCAAGGATAACCACCAAGCAATTTCAGGAACATGTAATTATTTTTTTCACTTGCTATTTTATGATGCATTACTCAGTACAGGGTGGTTGACTGCACCTTGTAAAGTGGAAGGAGAGTGAATAAGGAGCCATTAGCAGATCAAAGTCTATGTGGGAATATAACAAGTTTTCTTAGTTCTTTCCTTCTCTTGAACTTGAAATCCTCATGCACTCATCTCATACCCAAGGTACATGAGACATCCCTTGTACACGGTGACCTGCTAGTGACTTTCCTCCTCCTTTGACTCTGTGGATTCAGTACCTTTGCACATACTACACTTATTGCTGAGATGTTCTTTTTCCTTGCTTAGTTAATCCTTGGGTATTCATCAAATCATATCAAAAATATTCTCCTCTGCAAAACCTTTTCTTTCTAAAATCGGGGATCCTTTCCAAAGAACACAATTGTTCTGGGCACAAATCTCTTTTCAGACACCACAACTAGATATAAACTGTTTTCTTACTGTCCTTTTATTGCATAGTAAATTATTCAAGGGCTGAAATAACCTGTCTGCTTGTTTTTCTGACAATAATTTGTAAAGAGGAGCTGACTTCTACATAGGTGGGACACTGCTAGTCACCAGGGTCAAGGTGGCTGTTTTAGGGTTTTATTGCTGTGAAGAGACACCATGACCAAAGCAACACTTATAAGAACAAATATTTAATTTGGGGCTAGCCTACAATTTCAGAGGTTTAGTCCATTATCATCATAGCAGAAAAATATGGCAGTAGGCATGTTATGGCGCTGGAGAAGCTGAGAGTTCTACATCTTGATCCAGAGGCAGCCAAGAGAAGGCTATCCTCCACAGGCAGCCAGAAGGAGGGTCTCTTCTGCACTGGGCAAAGCTTAAACATAGGACATCAAAGCCTATCCCTTTAGTGATGTATTTCCTCCACGGCCACACATACTCCAACAAGGCCACACCCACTCAAATAATGCCACACCTCTTAATAGTGCTGCTTCCCTTGGGCCAAGCATATTCAAACCGTCATAGTGGAAAACAAGCTAAGCATAATGCCTGCTTTCATGAATAGGAAAGAGTTTGCAGTATACCTTTCTGTCACAAATCTGTTTATAACTATGTACAAAAGAAATGGTAGAAATATAGGAAAAAGAAAGGTGGGGGGAGGTGAGAAAGAGGGAAGGTACCTGCAGGGTCTTCCTAGTAATGTCTGTGGAATATGAAGTCTCATTCTGAATAAGATGAGCAAATAGAAGACTTCTAAGTCCTGTCTCAGATCTTGGGTGGCAGCTCTGCCCCCAACATCCAAGAACCCAGAGGAAGCAGGGATCCCAGGCACTGGAACTCAGGCAGTATCCTAGGTAAGCAGACAGCAGGGCCTGCCCTAAACAGGGAGTAACTGGGAACCAAAAGGACCCAGGAAGTCACTCCCGGCCTGGAACACTGGTTCCTTCCGGTCTGGGCCAGAGCACTGAGCAGACCTTGGGTGGCAGCTCTGCCCCCAACATCCAAGAACCCAGAGGAAGCAGGGATCCCAGGCGCTCTAATTTGGACAGTGTCTTAGAAACTAGTTCTCAGATCTGAGGCCTAGATCAGACCTCTGCCAGGTCTGCTGTTGTGTGGACCCTGGATTCCACCTGAGACATACTGGAAGTTCCACTCAATCCAGATCCACAGAGGAACAAATGAACTCAGAGCTTCAGACAATGTATCCTGAGATATTCTAGAGGAGACACTGCACCCAGAACAGCAGACACCTAGCTGGACTACTACCTTGGAGGCACTATATCCTGAGGCATCCTAGAGGTACCACTATAATCAGTGCAGCTGGAAAAGATCACAGAGACATATGGACCCCTAGGAGATCAGACACAAGCTAGATAACTAGAAAGACAGGCTTCAGTCAGAGACAGCAAGTACAGGCAGCACTAGAGTTAACCAGATGGCAAAAGGCAAGAGCAAGAATGTAAGCAACAGAAACCAAAGTTACATGGCATCATCAGAACCCAGCTCCCCCATCAGAGCAAGCCCTGAACACCGCATCACACCAGAAAAGCAGGAATCAGAATTAAAATCACTTCTCATGATGATGATAGAGGGCTTTAAGAAAGACATAAATAACACTCTCAAAGAACTTAAGGAGAGCACTGGTAGACAGATAGAAACCCTTAAAGAGGAAACACAAAAATCCCTTAAGGAATTTCAAGAAAATGCAACCAAACGGGAAAAGGAATTAAACAGAACCATGCAGGATCTAAAAATGGAAGTAGAAACAATAAAGAAATCACAAAGGGACAATACCCTGGAGATAGAAAACCTAAAAAAAAGATCAGAAGTCATAGACACAAGTATCACCAACAGAATACAAGAGATGGAAGAGAGAATCTCATGTGCAGAAGATTCCATGGAAAACATTGACACAACTGTCAAAGAAAATGCAAAATACAAAAAGCTACTAAGTCCTGTCTCCCATGCAGAGGAACTAGGGGACACGGGGTGGGAGTTATGGAAAAATAAGATGCCCCCATTATTTATTAATAGATGCAGTAGGAGAAACTAAAGGGTGTAGAGTTGAAGATACCAACATGGCATTAGACTATTTACACCTACACATAGGAATTAAAAAAAAAAAAAAAACAAAAACAAAAAGGGGGAAAGCAGAACAGATGTGTCTAAATGAACCCACTTACAAAACTGCTCAGGGAAGACTAGAATTCAGTGCCACAAGAGTGAGCAAATGCAGTTCTCTGATCATGGGTCTCAGCCTGCTGAAATGGAGCCATCCACCACCATCCTCATCCCTTCTTACATATCACTCTAGAGATGTACAATAGAGATGGTTTTTGGTGAGTTTGTGGTGTAGCCGAGGGCCATTTACATGATGTAATGGAATAAATAGATCTGCCTTAGCCACTCAGTGCCAGTGGATGGCTGAGAAGACAGTTACATGAATGCATTTTGATAAATTGTCATTCACTGGACGTGGCCTTACGGATACATTTCAGCTTCTCTCCAAAAGACCCACCCCAATTCATTAGGAATAGGTGGCCCCCTGGGGTACTGCAATTACCACATTTTAGATGTATCCAGTGTGTGTGTTTGTGTGTGTGTGTTATATGAGTGTAGTGCATGAACATGACTGTGCAAATATACATGCCTATACTTCTGTATGCAGAGGGCAGAGCCAAACATGAACTGTCTTCCTCTGTTGCCCTCAGCCTTACTGCCTTAGTACATGGTCTCTCACTGAACTGTAAGCTTATCTTTTCTGCTAGAATGGACTGCTGTCACAATCTAATTATATTTTCCCCTAATGTTGAGGTTACGGGCACATGCAGTTATGCCCAGTTTTGTTTGTTTGTTTGTTTAATATGTGTGTTGGAGATTCAAACTCCAATCTTCATACTTACACAGAAAGTACATTTATTCACTAAATCATCACCCCCAAGACCCAGAGTTGTGGAGTTTTCTCAAGGTTAAAAAGTAAAACATTGCCCTTGCCTGGGCCTGCTGCCTGCAGTAGACACCTGCCTGGTCTGTTCCTGTGTGGATACCAGATCCCAAGACATCCTAGAGGGACCACTGAACCCAGAGCAGCAGGTAAGAACACCCACACACTGCCCTATGCCTGCCCCAGACCCATAACCCCGCCCCTGTGGAATACCACTCCCCTTCTGTCCCTTGCCTGGGCCTGGTGCCTGGAGCAGACACCCGGCTGGTCTGCTCCCATGTGGACATCACATCCTGAGACATCCTTGAGGGACCACTGAACTCAGAGCAACAGACACCATAGGCTGAGACATCCTAGATGAACAACTGAACTCAGAGCAACAGACACCATATCCTGAGACATCCTAGAGGAGCCACTGCACTCAGAGCAGTAGACACCTTATGCTGAGACATCCTAGAGGAGACACTGCACCCAGAACAGCAGACACCTAGCTGGTCTGCTACCGTGGAGACTCCACATCCTGAGACATCCTAGAGGAGCCACTGTACTCAGAGCAATTGGAGCTCAGAATTAAAAGATCACAAAGACATCTGGACCCTGAGGAGTTCAGACACAAACAAGATAACTGAAAAGGCAGGTTCCAGTCAGAGACAGTGAGTTCAGGCAGCACTATAGTTAACCAGATGGCGAAAGGCAAGCACAAGAACGTAAGCAAAGAGAACACAGGTAAACAGGTAGAAACCCTTAAAAAGGAAACACAAAATTCCCTTTAAAAATTGCAAGAAAACACAAACAAACAAGTGAAAGAATTAAGCAAAACCATCCAGGATATAAAAATGGAAGTAGAAACAATAAAGAAACCACAAAGGGAGACTACCCTGGAGATAGAAAACCTAGGAAAAAGATCAGGAGTCATAGACACAAGTATCACCAAGAGAATACAAGAGATAGAAGAATCTCATGTGCAGAAGATAACATGGAAAACGTTGACACAACTGTCAAAGAAAATGCAAATTACAAAAACATCCAGGAAATCCAGGGCACACTGAGAAGGCCAAACCTAAGGTTAATAGGTATAGATGAGGGTGAAGACTCCCAACTTAAAGGACCAGTAAATATCTTCAACAAAATTATAGAGGAAAACTTTCCTAACCTAAAGAGAGAGATGTCCATAAATATACAAGAAGCCTACAGAACTCCAAATAGCTTAGACCAAAAAAGAAATAACTCCCACCACATAATAATCAAACCATCAAATATACAAAACAAAGAAAAAATACTAAAAGCTGTAAGGGAAAAAGGTAAAGTAACATATAAAAGCCGACCTATAAGAATTACACCAGACTTCTCACCAAAGACTATAAAAGCCAGAAGATCCTGGATTGATATCATACAGACCCTAAGAGAACACAAATGCCAGCCCAGACTACTATATCCAGCAAAATTCTCAATCAATATTGATGGAGAAACCAAGATATTCCATGACAAAACCAAATTTACAAACTATTTTACCACAAATCCAGCACTTCAAAGGATAATTGGTGGAAAACTTCAACACAAGGGAAATTACAACCTAGAAAAAGCAAGAAAGTAATCTTCCAACAACCCCAAAAGAAGATAACTACACAAACATAATTCCACCTCCAATAACAAAAATAACAGGAAGCAACGTTCATTTTTTCTTAATATCTCTTAATATCAATGGACTCAACTCTCCAATAAAAAGACATAGACTATCAGACTGGATAAAAAACACGACCCAGCATTTTGCTGCATACAGGAAATGCACCTCTGTGAAAAAGATAGACACTACCTCAGAGTAAAAGGATGGAAAACAATCTTCCAATCAAATAGTCCCAAGAAACAAGCTGGAGTAGCAATTCTAATATCAAATAAAATCGATTTTCAACCAAAAGTAATCAAAAAAGATAAGGAAGACACTTATATTCATATTCATCAAAGAAAAAAATGTTCCAAGAGGAACTCTCAATTCTGAACATGTATGCCCCAAATGCAAGGGCACCCACATACATAAAAGAAACTTTACTAAAGCTTAAAGCATACATTGCACCTCACACAATAATAGTGGGAGATTTCAACACCCCACTCTCAGCAATGGACAGATCATGGAAACAAAAAATAAACCGAGAACTACAATGAAACTAAACTAAAACTACAATGAAACTAACAGAAGTTATGAACCAATTGGACTTAACTGATATTTATTGAACAATTCATCCTAAAACAAAAGAATATACCTTTTTCTTAGCACCTCATGGTACCTTCTCCAAAATAGACCATGTAATTGGTCACAACACAGGCCTCAACAGATACAAAAAGACTGAAATAATTCCTTGTACCCTATCAGACCACCATGGACTAAGGTTGGTTTTTAATAATGACAAAAACCATGGAAATCCCACACACATGTAGAAACTGAACAATGCTCTACTCAACGATGACTTGGTCAAGGAAGAAATAAAGAAAGAAATTAAAGACTTTTTAGAAATTAATGAAAATGGGGACACATCATACCAAAACTTGTGGGATTCCATGAAAGCAGTACTAAGAGGAAAACTCATACCTCTAAGTGCCTACAAAAAGAAACTGGAAAGAGCATACACTAACAACTTGACAGTACACTTGAAAGTGTTAGAACAAAAAGAAGCTAATATACCCAAGAGGAGTAGATGGCAGGAAATAACCAAACTCAGGGCTGAAATCAACCAAGTAGAAACAGAAAGAACTATACACAATATCAACAAAACCAGGAGCTGGTTCTTTGAGAAAATCAACACGATAGATAAACCCTTAGTCAGACTAACCAAAGGGCACAGAAACAGTATTCAAATTAATAAAATAAGAACTGAAAAGGGAGACATAACAAAAGAAACTGAGGAAATTTAAAAAAATCATCAGATCCTACTACAAAGTCCTATACTCAACAAAATTGGAAAATCTGGATGAAATGGACAATTTCCTAGACAGATACCAAGTATCAAAATTAAATCAGGAGCAGATAAACCATCTAAACAGTCCCATAACCCCTAAAGAAATAGAAGCAGTCATTAAGAGTCTCCCAACCAAAAAAAAAAAAAAAAAAGTCCAGGACCAGATGGTTTTAGTGCAGAATTCTATCAGACCTTCCAGGAAGACCTAATACCCATTCTCTTCAAACTAGTCCACAGAATAGAAACAAAAGGATCAATACCCAATTCTTTCTATGAAGCTACAATTATGCTCATACCTAAACCTCACAAAGACCCAACAAAGAAAAAGAACTACAGATCAATCTCTCTTATGAATATTGATGCAAAAATACTCAATAAAATTCTCACAAACCGAATCCAAGAACACATCAAAACAATCATCCATCATGATCAAGTAGGCTTTATCCCAGGAATGCAGGGATGGTTCAATATTCAGAAATCCATCAATGTAATCCACTACATAAATAAACTCAAAGAAAAAAACCACATGATCATCTCACTAGATGCTGAGAAAGCATTTGACAAAATTCAACATCTCTTCATGTTAAAAGTCTTGGAAAGATCAGGAATTCAAGGCCCATACCTAAACATAGTAAAAGCAATATACAGCAAACCAGTAGCCAATATCAAACTAAATGGAGAGAAACTAGAAGCAATCCAACTAAGATCAGGGACTAGATAAGGCTGCCCACTCTCACCTTACCTATTCAATATAGTACTGGAAGTCCTAGACAAAGCAATTAGACAACAAAAGGAAGTCAAAGGGATACAAATAGGAAAGGAAGAAGTCAAAATTTCACTATTTGCAGATGATATGATAGTATACTTAAGTGACCCTAAAACTTCCACCAGAGAACTCCTAAACCTGATAAACAACTTTAGCAAAGTGTCTGGATACAAAATCAACTCAAACGAATCAGTAGCCTTCCTCTATTCAAAGGATAAACAGGCTGAGAAAAAAATTATGGAAATGACACCCTTCACAATAGTCACAAATAATATAAAATACCTTGGAATGAATCTAACAAAGCAAGTGAAAGATTTGTATGACAAGAACTTCAAGTCTCTGAAGAAAGAAATCGAAGATCTCAGAAGATGGAAAGATCTCCCATGCTCCTGGATTGGCAGGATTAATTTAGTAAAAATGGCCATCTTGCCAAAAGCAATCTACAGATTCAATGCAATCCCCATCAAAATTCCAAATCAATTCTTCATAGAGGTAGAAAGAGCAATTTGCAAATTCATTTGGAATAATAAAAACCCAGGATAGTGAGAATTATTCTCAACAATAAAAGAAGTTCTGGGAGAATCACCGTCCCTGACCTCAAACTGTACTATAGAGCAATGGTGATAAAAACTGCATGGTATTGGTACAGAGACAGGCAGGAAGATCAATGGAATAGAATTGAAGATCCAGAAATGAATCCACACACCTATGGTCACTTGATCTTTGACAAAAGAGCTAAAACCATCCAGTGGAAAAAGGACAGCATTTTCAGCAAATGGTTCTGATTCAACTGGAGGTCAGCTTGTAGAAAGATGCAAATCAATCCATTCTTATCTCCTTGTACAAAGCTCAAGTCCAAGTGAATAAAGGACCTTCACTTAAAACCAGATACACTGAAACTAATAGAAGAGAAGGTGGGGAAGACCCTCGAATACTTAGGCACAGGGAAAAGTTTCTGAACAGAACACCAATGGCTTATGCTCTAAGATCAAGAATTGACAAATGGGACCTCATAAAATTGCAAAGCTTCTGTAAGGCAAAGGATACTGTCAATAAGACAAAACGGCAACCAACAGATAGGGAAAAGATCTTTACCAATCCTACATCCGATAGAGGGCTAAAATCCATTATATACCAAGAACTCAAGAAATTATCCTCCAGACAACCAAATAACCCTATTAAAAATGGGGTACAGAGCTAAACAAAGAATTCTAAATTGAAGAAACTCAAATGGCTGAGAAGCACCTTAAGAAATGCTCAACATCCTTAGTCATCAGGGAAATGCAAATCAAAACAACCCTGAGATACCACCTCACACCAATCAGAATGGCTAAGGTCAAAAACTCAGGTGATAGTAGATGCTGGCGAGGATGTGGAGAAAAAGGAACACTCCTCCATTGTTGGTGGGATTGCAAGCTGGTATAACCACTCTGGAAATCAGTGTGGCAGTTCCTCAGAAAATTGGACATACCATTACCTGAGTTTTGATGAAGAAATAGATGACAAAAATAAATTTTTAGATGACATTAATCTAGGGAGAATATCAAGTAATTTGAGTTATGAAATTGTAATCCCAAAAGATTAATTTGTTGGCTACAATTAATATACAATAATGTGTACTGGGTAAAAAGGTAATTTGATTCAATAGAACTCAATTAATATGAAGCCCATGTGACCCTGGTGGAACTTAAGATAGACACACAAGAGGGTTCCAGGATTTTCACCCCTACTGCCAGAAAACAAACATTTGATGTCATTTCTAAATAGTCTTTCTTCCCAGATGTTTCCTTGACATTGGGACTTTTGAAGATAAGGCTGGACTCGATTATAAACTTGGGACTATACAGTAATGATGTTACTATTGTCTATAACTTTTTTTCATTAAATAGAGCAATGCATGTAAACTCAAATAAGGTACATGTAAGACTCTACATGTAACCATACAGCCAAGAGAAGGAACAGCTTAAGGTAAGTGTGAGGTAAGAGTTCCCAGATTTAGTTCATGCCTCTTTAAGTCATTGGATAGACAACTTCTGTTTTAAAGGCTTCTGTGGACGCCTGGTGGTTTTTCTTCTCTGCTCCCGAAGTGGGTGATATGAAACTGAACACACTGGGTCAAATGCCTTACAACCATAACTGTTCACTAAGAGAGATAATCCAACATCACCACCAAATCTCAACTATTCCATAGCTGAATTTCCTTCAAAATTAGTGGCCTGGATCCCAGACTATGAAAGCTTACTGAAAACTATCTCCATGCTGTGTATAGTATCTCCTTTGTGTATGTGCACACACATGTGGTATGTATGTATGAATATGGTTGTGCATATATGTGCATGCATTGATGGGGGAACACAAGTACATGTGTGTATGTATGTGTGAAGGCCAGAGGTCAATGATAGGTATCTTCCACAATTTCTCTTCAATTTATATTTTAAGAAAATGTCTCTTGACTGAACCTAGAGCTCACTATTGCAGCTAGGCCACCTTACCAGTGAATTTCAGGAATCCGCTGGTTTCTGTTCTTTCAGCACTTGGAGTACAAGTGTGCTCCACCAAACCCAGCTTGTATTGAAGAACTTGGGAGATAAACATGAGTCCTCAGGCTTGTAGGTTAAAGAGTTAATTGACTGATTCATCTTCCCAGCCACACAATGTATCAGGTAGATTTATAGCATCATGCCAGACTATCTCTTCACAGACATTCTGATTCTAGTTCAGAGAGAACAGCAATATCATTTCATTCTTTGCCTGCCTTCACTTAAACATGGCTGCATGAATCTTTGTCATTAGTTGAATTATCTAATCTCAAAATTCACATGCCAAAATCCTCTAATAAATCAAAGTGTAGAAGAATTTGAAGGTAAGGTCTTCACAAATGTTATTCAGTTTAAGTGAGGTTATGAGATTGGTCCAAATACAGTATTACTGGTGTCAGTAAGAAAAAAGAGAAAGAATGAACAGAAGAAAGAAAGAAAGAAAGAAAGAAAGAAAGAAAGAACAAAAGAAAGAAAGAAAGAAAGAAAGAAAGAAGAAAGGGAGAGAGAGAGAGAGAGAGAGAGAGAGAGAGAGAGAGAGAGAGAGAGAGAGAGAGAGAAATTTGGACATAGAGACACACACTGAGGAGAGCCCATAAATTAATACAAAATGAGTATGGTTACTTCCAAGTGTGATAGAGACACCACAAAATGAAAATGTTTTGATCTTAGCATGCCAGATTTCATTGTTTAATCTGTCTAGTCTGAGGTATTTTTTATGGCCACCTCAGCAAAGGAACATAGACTGTAACACTATACAGAATATTCAGCTATTCAGTGTTAGTTCTCCAATCAGCGACTTCATTGGAAAGCCTCAGTCCTGAAATCTATTGATTAATTCATTTGGAAACATGGCTCACGGACAGAGAGAACCAGTTCCCAATAGAAATGCTGCACCTAGAAAATGGAATGGGGGCCATGCTCTCCTCTAGTTTCCACAGACCCAAGTCATTTAACGAGCCTTCTTTCTAACACTGACATATGTACATCATTCTCCTTGGACTATGTGCATGCCATGGACACAAGGTCAGTCCACTGTTGAATAAACACTGGTTGAGAAGGATCAACCCTTCCAGGCAGTGGTGGCACACGCCTTTAATCCCAGCACTTGGGAGATAGAGGCAGGTGAATTTCTGAGTTTGAGGCCAGCCTGGTCTACAGAATGAGTTCCAGGACAGCCAGGGCTACACAGAGAAACCCTGTCTTGAAAAACCGAGAGAGAGAGAGAGAGAGAGAGAGAGAGAGAGAGAGAGAGAGAGAGAGAGAGAGAGAGAGATCAACCCCAATAGCTCACATGTCGCCAATTGGTAGTGCGGCTGAGAGATGATCAGGAGTATTCATTGGAAGGTATTGTTGGAAGAAATGGGTCTTTGTGATGGTTTCTTTGAAAGGCATATGCTATCCTCAGCCTCTCCCTGCCCTCTCACCATGAAACAAGCAGCTTTCCTCCACCAAACATTTAAATTATGGTATTTCTGCCTGGCTATAGGCCTAGAGGAAATAGAACCAGATGATTGTATGTAGAAACATCTGAAGCTGTACAGGCAGAAAATAAGCTCTTTCATTGTGATTCAGTCAATAGTATAGGGTTTGGAAATTTTTCTCCCATGTTCTTGTCTTACTCAGAAGGAATGAGCTTTGTGGACGAGTTTTAAGATTACAAGTGATGCTGTTCTTGGGTCAGCTTCTCTCTCCACTGGGCCTTATACCACATCAGCCTCATCCCTTTCTGTATCTTTGATTTCTATAGTAATCACAGTTTTCATTGACTAGACTCTGAATTGACTCCATCTTCTCATCAATTCAGAGTAAACATGTCTATCCTAGCTGAAAACTGTCCCAATGTGTCTGAGGCCTCTATGAATGGTTTTCAAAAGAATTAATGGGAAAACATAACCATGTTTTATATCATTACTTCCATCTTGTGTTAGTATATACTTGTCCTGACATTCATCTCTTGCAATTTGCAACAGTGTCTGTGGATATTTTTAAAATTCCTATTTCATAGAATGTTCATGCTTTTCTGTCTCTCAGCCTCATCATCCCTCTTTCTGCAAAAGTCTGAGAGTCCCAGACATTTTCGTCCCCCTGTGATATAGGATGCATCCAGTGGATGGACCTCTGTGTTTACTTCTCACCACAAATTCTGCTTACTTTTCAAGAGACAAGCCTCTGTTCCTGTCAGCAATTTGGTAATAGCCCCACGATTGTGTTTGGGGAAGATCTGTCTGTTTCTTCTCCACTGATGGAAGCAAGATAGTGGCTCCTCCAAACCTGTACTCCCAAGCTCATAAGTCATCAAATACCAAAGGATGCTCAAAGGATGATTATTGTGTAAAATTATGACATCCAGAGCTATAGTGAGGCACAGTGGAGCTAAAAGATCCTTTCACAACCATTCTTTGGGCCAAATACCTTTACTACCCTCATAAGTCACCTGTGTTCCATGGTAGAGAGGACTGACCCATGTATCATCCTCCATTTAATATAGACCTTCATAGGGTCCTGTCTTTGAGCATCTGCCTAATTCACTTATATCAACTCAATTCACTTTTCTACGCTTACTCCCCTCACTGAGACCTCATGCTTGGTATTTGTTTACCAAGTATATCAATAATGTTGGGAATTTAATTGAGATGTATGAATGGAAAAAGATTTTATAGCATCATTACATGTGTGTTTTGCAGTCCAAGCTGGAACCATCAATCATTTCTGAATACTTGTCAGCAAGGTGAAATAGCCAGATGTCTTATTTTCACAACTTTGTAATTTTCCTTGAACAACAAGTGACAAAAAATGCTCCAGCCAAAAAAATATGTCTCTCTTCTAATGCATGTCACTTCTAACTACAGCTGCCCACATAACAAAGTGTGTTGGACTGACTCTCTCTCTCTCTTTCTCTCTTTCTCTCTCTCTCTCTCTCTCTCTCTCTCTCTCTCTCTCTCTCTCTCTCTCTCTCTCTCTTCCTGCAGATTTGTTTGGAAATTTAGGACCATAGAAACTGGGAACTTAAGGTTGTTTCTGGCAGAAGCCTGTATGACAAGTCAGTTATACAAAATGTGCAACACAACATATGGAAATGAGTGAATCACAGCTGCATATTTTATATATTCCGTGTGCTTACATATTCTTGCTTGGACTTCAGGTTTTAGTCCAGCACCCCACTTCTGGGACTCCTTTGCCCTGAATATTTTCTAAAAAATAGAGTATAGATTAGTGGATAGACAGATATGGTTTAGATATCCAAATGACATTGAACATGTGATTTACACCATCAAGATCCATTTTTCTCACCTGCTAATGTTGATCCACAATTATATTTGTCTCTTAAAACTGCCACAAGACTCTGAAAAGGTAATTTGTATATAAAAAACCTACTAAGTTAAAACCCACTAAGTTAAATGCTCTTAAATGGAGGAAGAACATTGTTATTGTCATACACAAGCATAAACTAGTTGTAAGTAGTGTTTATTTCTAATCCCAGAAGTTAGGAGGTAGAAGAAAGGAAGGTCAGCTACAGCTGCATAGGTAGATTAAGGCTAGACTAGGCTACATGAGACCTGGCCTCAAAAAGGAAGCAATCACACAAATGTAAAACAGTGTACAAACATGATATAGAGTAGTCTGTGAAAGTATTGTTTATAGCACTGATCAACAGTTTCACACTAAATTGACCTAAAACATACAAAATATGTTAGATGTCATACAACATATGTCATACATACAACATACAACATTTGTCATATGGTACCATGATGACATGCAGGCCTGATTTTAGTCTTAGATGTCTACTTTGGATTTCTGCAAACTTTGACCAATCTTTCTTTTCAGCCTTTAAAATAGATTTGGTAAAATTATCTTCCTAGGTTTCCTGTGAGAATTAAGTAGCAGTGTATGGAGAAGGCTGGACTTCAGGGAAGGGAAGCCATGATTATTGGCAATCTTCCTGGCTCCTACTAAAATTTCAGCATGTGGGATAATGACCTACATGGTAAAGCTGAAGTGAACAGTGTGTTCTGCACATGGCTAAGATGACTGAAGCCCATGCAGAGCATACTACACTGCTTTTGGTCTTCCTTAATAAAGAGGCTTAAAGAATGTATGCTAAGTTAATAGTCACATAGTAAGTGCAGGGATGCTCTGTCCCAATAAAGATAATGTCTGTGATATGGTACTGGCAGTTGGACTACCCCTTCTTACACTGCTAACACTGTATCTATATAGACTTTTCTATAGTCTTTGTCACCATGTTGAATAGAGGATACCTGATATCTGATATGGAAGACCTTCCCTGAACCCTTTATGTTTCTGATCCTGCTAATAATATTGTAACTCCCCTGCAAGATGATACACCTTCTGACTTATCCTTGTAGATAGGAAGGGATTATGATTTTATGAGCTTCCCCTCAGAGAGTAGATTCAAAGGGCTCTACTTTGAGTAAAAAAATCTTATGTGTGTTGACTTTACCTTTTCTATTTAATGGATTTTTTAAACACAGGCCATAAAATGAGTACAAGAGTTTCAGTTCTGCCAGAGACTAAGGACCTCTATTTCCCCACCACAATGAGAAAACAGGGAAATAACATAGAAGGTGAATTGCAGACCACAGCTCTGCATGTAAATAGATTCCTTGGAAACAAAGGAAGTCTCCTTCCTTCATTACTGGGACTCTTATCATCCTAACAGTATCTAGAATCATTGTATGGACAAGCCTCCAGGAGTTCCTTTGAGAGAAAGGCACTCCTCCTAAATTTGGGTGGCACTATTCCTTGGGAGGAGATCCTGGACTACATAAAAAGGAGAAAACAAGAATCCATTGTCTTCTGTACTCTGACAGTCAGTGTCATGCTATGAGCTGCCCCATGCTTCTGCAGCCATGATGGCCCTGCCTTTAACTCAAGTAGTCCCTTCCTCCCCAAGCTGTTTTTGTCAGATATTGTTTTCATGGCAAGAAAAGTAACAAATGCAGTGTCTCCTTGGCTCCCCTCATTTATTCAGGGGAAGGAATATGGTGCTATTTAATTCTCCTGGTATGAGTATAGCTCTTTAAATCAAGTGGTGTGTTCACATCCCAAGGAGCTAACTACTTTTGCTACAAAGTACGTTGAGGAAGGATTGAAAGGATATCGGATGTATTTACTTGCGATGGCATGGTAACATTGAAGAAAATGGAGACACAGAAGACAAGGAAAAGGAGCAAAAGAACAGAGAGGGGGAGAAAGAGAAGGCACTCCTCAATTACCAGTCTAGATCTAGAAAATAGATAAGGGATCACTGTTTCTCAATTGTGCTTGTCAAATTTTTATTTATTTTTAATTTTTGGCTTATATAAAATGAAACAAAAACTTATCTGTTGTCATTCTCTTTCAATACTAGGACTCTCCTCTTTTGTTAGTTACTGGCCACATTGCCAAGAGTCAGAGATTCCTATGTGCACAGTCTGTTCTTACTGGCTACTACAGCAATAGTGTTTGTATTGTCTCTGATGTTTAAGTGTTGGTTTTTACACTCCCCAAAGCTGACCATCACCATGGTCACCAGGAAGTTTCTTGATATCATCTCCCAAGGGGAAGCATAGCTAAGAAGAAAGTTATTACTGGAAGTCTCAATAAAACCAGTGACCATTGTATTGTTTAAATGAAAGGGGTATCCTCTGGACTCTTTCAAGAAGAATAGTGGTATGGTGGGTTCCTTGCTCTTACAGAATAAAGCCCTGTGCCTTCTGATCCCTTCTTCACTCTTTTCCATTCAGGTTAGTGCTGTGGAATTACGCCAGCAGTATATGAAGACCATTTCCAAGTGCCTTTGCCAGGAGGTTAAAACCCAAGTCCCAAGACTCCTATATCCATAAATCCTCTGCCAATCACCCTTAGATTCTGCTCTTGTTATGCAACCCTACTCCCTTTCTTCAGAATTGTGTCCACTGATAATTAGCTAGCTCCTCTAATTCTGTTTGCAAGCATATTTCCTCTTAGCCTCATGGTGAAATGAAATCTCTAGTTATTAGCACAGTGGTAATGGTGAAAGACGTACATATCTAGAGAAAATGATCATCAGCTTGTGAAGTACCTACATTGAGTACAGTGTATTTTGGATTCTCTAGAGACAAAAGAGGGGTCTCCCTTCTTAAAAAGAGAAGAGGTTTGAGGCTCTAAGGCATGTCCACTCAATTTAGATCTCGAGTTATGAGACTGGCATCAGAGGCATGTGAGGTTATGGATGGACCTCTATCTGCAGGCTATCACCCCTATAATCTAATCCTGAGTTTGATTTTCAGATTGGTAATCCCCACAACTATATGAGATAAGGATTTCTTTCAGTGGAGCTGGAGTCTTGCTGGCTTTCATCACAATATGTGGCTATCCCAGGTTGGTGGTTCTTTACTTTCTTCATGGCTACTAAAACTTTAAGAAAAGCAGCCTGTCCTCAGAACCTAAAGTTACCATCAACTTTTTGCCTCATATACTCATAATTATCTTCCACCTGCACCATCATCCAGTCGCCAGTATAGCAACATTTTTGGAATAGCATGTCCCTACATGTCAGTGCCTCTCACTCTCTGTCTCCACAGGACTTTCCTCTCACCAGTGGGTTATTCATTTCTAGGTTCCTATTCTGAGAGACTCCTGCAACCACTCTTAGTACCAACTCTTTAAGGTTGAGCTCTCCTAAAATTAAGGCCTAAGGCAGCATACATGTGTAACAAGTTTATTTGACAGAATATGGAGGAGCTAGAGGAAGTGAATACGTGAGAGAAAGATGAAGCTCGGTCATAACAAGAGCATTGCTAGTGTGAGTGTCTTGTGTAGTTGGAGACACACACTCTTCCTATCTCATAGTGAACAGTGTCTAGAACAGTAGTTCTCAAACTTCTTGATGCTGGGACCCTTTAATATAGATCCTCATGTTGTGGTGATTCCCCAGTCATATAATTACTTCATTGCTACTTTATAACTGTAAATTTTCTATGATTATAAATTATAATGTAAATATCTGATATGCAGGGTATCTGATATGTGACACCCCCCCCAAGGGGCTTCCAACTCATAGGTTGAAAATAGCTGGTCCAGTGTATGTTGGATGGCTACAATGAGAAGTAGGATTCTCATTTCTTGAGAGTAAGCACTGAGTATTTAAAAACTCTGACTTTCCAGATTGGGGCTCGTAGAACAACTTCACTAACAATTGCTCACTAGAGTCCATGAGAACTATGCATCATGAGAGCTTGGTGAGAGAAGGAACATCATGAGGGACCTAGGAGTTCTGTCAGTATTGTCCACCCCTGCTAGGACTTATGAGATGATTCAAGCTAGGCCATAAGAGATATGACCCGTTGTACTTGATCAATGATTTTAGATTGACTTAAAAAGTACTTGAGCCAAAATAGTCCCTTCCAGATCTAAAAATCTGTTTTATTTTTACCGAGTTGATACAACAAAGATCAGGTGTTGAGTTAAAACATCTTTCAATCGAGAACGTGATGACAGATTTCTGAAAACAGCTGGATGCTTGATGAAATTTATATTCAGTTTGCCTTCATGTTCACACATGCACACGCACATTGAGAAAAGAGAGGCTGGGTGAAGAATGGAAGAGCTGGAGTTTCTGGGTGATGTCAGGTAGAGCAGGGGCAGGTGATGCACCCATTCCCATCCTACAGCTCATGTCCTATATCCACTCCTGGGCCAGTAGTAGCAAAGTCTGTGTTGTGTGATAGGAAGGAGAGGCATGTGTATATTGAACTTTGACTCAATTCATGTTCTAAGGTCTTTGAAGTCTCTTACTTCAAAACCTTAAAAAATTCTTTTATAAGAGGTGAGCAATTGAGTTCACCTTTGCTGGAGATGGTTGCTTTGTTGTAGGGAAACTTCCACTCTAGTGTAAAAGAAGAGACTATCACCTTTCCAACATACTCCCTTCCTTGCTGCCCACAGCCCACACACTCAGAGTTTCTTAAATGAATATGTACTCCGCTTTGTGGAAGCTACTCCAATCTATATAAAAAGTTGCTTTATCCATGGGCAAAGGTGAATGTGTTTACTCTTTGTTTTACAGGAAAATGAGTCTTTTATGTAGCTTTTAGAATAGAAATTGTTTATTACTTAAATGTGTATATAGGGGGAGAGGAGCATCTGTGTGTCTGTGTCTGTTTGTCTGTCTTCCCGCTTGCCTGCCTTTCTGTCTGATCATTTTGTTCTAGGACATCAGGAGTTGTAATACTGAAGGGACAGAAATGACATATGAACCTGATGCTATCTCCAGCCATGAGAGATAGTACAATGGTCTCACCTTAGATTACTTATGTCCATACATAGTATAGAAATTATTTCAAAGGTCATCCACAAGATATCTTGTGTCATGTGGGATGTCTGGGTTCTAATGAGATAATCCTGCTGGACGGTATAGTCACATGATGAGAGCCTTGACATTCAAAGCAGTAGTCTTCTCTGAACAGACTAGAATAAAGTCATCTCTCAGACAGACCTTAGGTCAGCAGAAGAGTTTGGTCCTGTGGAAGGATAGAGATACTTTCAATGTCCCTCCAAGGGCTATAGGCAAGAAGGCTAACTTAGGCTTAGCATAAGGGGAAAGGAGTGGTTTGTTTCAAGGCTCTTAACTCAGAACAAGCCTAGAAGAAGCTCTGCCAGCAGACAGTAAAGTAATTTTATCCAGGTCAAGAACCTCTGAACTGAGATCTGTGTGTGTTATGCTCAAGCCTGTGGTTAGGTTCTATCCCACTTTTTGAGAGGCACACATCTCAGAATGCTCAGTGAAAGGAAACAGTGCCCTTATATCACCCTAATGGGCACCGAGCCAAAGGAAACTGATATTTCCATGCTGAGGTTTCTTCAAGGAAAACCCAACTTAGTGAGAAGTTGTCACATCAAGGAGCAGCGAGCTACAGTAACACACCAGGTAAAAGAAATAACAAAAAGTGTATTAGCCAGGGTTCTCTAGAGGAATAGAACCAATGGGATAAGTCAGCTTACATTAATAATGAGTGATAGAGGGATGGCTTAGCAATCAAGAGTTCTTGCTGCTCCACCACAGGGTTCAAGTTCAATTCAAAGTATCATTATCAGATGATGCACAACCACCTTTAATTTCAGTTCCAGAAGATCCAATGCCTGAAACCTTCTAAGACACTTTCATTAACATGCACATACCCCTACACAGATACACACACATGCACATGCCAAAAAATAAAGTAAGTCTTATCAAAATAGTAAAAGCAGCTGACAGGTTGAGCTCTTGGGCTTGCTTGGATTTTTGACATCGTGTGCCTTAGGGATTGGAGTACTCCCAAGTGACTTTCTCTCACTGGGAGTCTAAAAATATGGTAGTTGCTCAATCCACAAGGATGGGTGCCTCAATTGATCCAATCTGACACCAAAGCCCTGGGAAGTTCCTGGGGAGTCTGTGGTCCTTAGTTCATGTTGGAAGCCTGGAAATTCTGGTTCTTCTATCAACAAATGAAGCAGCAGCAGCAGCAACAGGGCAAAGGGAAGACCAGGGAGCAAAACGTAAAACACCTTCCTTCTAATGTCCTTTGTATTTGGACCAGTAATTAAAAAGTACCAGCTGCAATCAGGGTGGTTCTTCCTGTATAAATTAAGGCAATAAGTTCTTCAGTAAAGGCTCCCAACTCCAGTCATTCTAACTGTGGCAAGTTGACAATAAAACTAACCATAATGGGGAGGGGTGAAGAAGAGTTCTTTGTATCCTCAGGTATATAGGAGGGAGGGAGCCAGCAAAAGATGGATGGAAGAAGGTGAAACTCCAAGGATTCTCCTTAGAAGATGCCAAAGATTCTCTGGGGTTTGATTTTCTTCCTTTCCTTTCAAAGTACTTAGCAGTTCAACTCACTCTTTGAGAACTGATCTCCCATATAAGTCTCCTGAACACAGGAAACCTAAGCTCTTAGAATGCTGCCCTGTGTATATGTGCCTTTACCATCATTTAGCTGAAATAATAATGGTTAATGACTCCCACAGCTATATTAGCTTAAGTTCTTTTCACCCTTTCCATCTCCCCTTACCCCATTTAATACAGAAATTGAATCTGAGATGGGCTTTTAATTAAAAAGCTCATAGTAATACACAAAATCCTGAAGATAAGGAAATTAAAATTAAAATTTGGAATGTTTTTCTCCTTCTCTTTGCTTTTGATATTTCTTGTTGTGTGCCACGTACAAAATTTATTAGAACAAAGGAAGACAGAAAGACTTTTAGCATAACAAAGGGCATTGCAGAGGAAGGTTTATCTGGATGTTGTGGAACTCTGATTGCATTTGAAAAGTTTTTTTTTTTTAAATTAAAATATAATTACATCACTTGCCCCCTTTCCCTTTCCGTCCTCCAATTTCTCCCATCCCCTTACTTCCTCTTAAATTTATGGATTTTTTTGTCTCCAATACACACACACACACACACACACACACACACACACACAGAAAGATAAAACCTACTGAGTCCATCCCAGCATTGATGGTAGGTGTACAATTTCAGGGATGATTACTTGGCACTGTACAACCAAACAAGGGGCTCACCATCAGGGTAGACTACCTTTAACTCATAAAACTAGAACCAAATCAAAGTATAGGTTCCATAGTACTTACAGGTTCTGAGACCTCATCTTCCTCTAGGCTTGCTTTGTGAATGCCAAGTCCATTTTAATAGGAAGTATTTAGGAGACTGGGGAAAGTAAATCAAGAAGTACAATGGATCAGAGGATTTAACTGAAGGAGAATTGAGATCCCAATGAAGAGAAATTGTTCTAACAGATGAGGTTTGATCTGTTATTCATCTAACACTTGACAGGTACGCAGGACATTGTTTAATCATGAGATCAATGACTCCTTCATGAATGATGTGGGGATAGATGACAGCTGCAGAAGAAACAAAATAATCTTACCTTAACAACCATAAATATATTGCTTTGATTTCAAGAACATTTTTAATATTTCTATTAATTTTAGTGGAATTTCATGTAATACCTTTTCATCATATTCATCCCAACGTCTCCCCCTAAATTCTCTCAAATTCATCCCGATGTCCTTACTGAGAATATAGTTCAAGGGTGCAGATGTCCTGTCATGTCCAGAAGACACTGTGTCACTCCAGTCACCCCTAACCTCTGGTTCTTACATTCATTCCACCATCATCTTTTCCATGATGGTCCCTGAAGCTTTCAGGGTGTGGAACGGTGTAGACATCCTATTTGCGGCTTAGCACTCCACTGATTCTTATGTCCTGCCCTTTGACCACAAGTGAGTTTCTGCATTAGCTACCTTCCATTGCACATAGAATTCTGATGAATTGTAAAGCTGAGCTAATCTACCAATCGAAAGACAGAAATTGAGAGGGAAGTTTGATGATACACCCGTTTAACAGAATAACCATAGTAGGGCCACCCCTGTGGCTTGTCAACTCTGTAGATCTGGGCTCTTGACTATTTTTTTTTTTTTTACTGTGCCAGGCATATGTTTTCTCTGTGACTGGGAATGCAATGAGAAAACCAAACTGGACTATTCGGTGGATAGAAAGACAGGCTTGTTAGAAGATCAAACAGCCAAAGCTGTCTCTTAGGGGTACAGAATGGCAACTTGTCAGAAAGCAGTCAGATTTTAAGTAAGAGTCGGGGTGGGGGTTTTTGAGCTGATGCACACTGTCCTGGACTAGATGCCATTTCCCAAGGTAGTTGAACAGCAGAGGAGATATCAATTTCCTGGAAAATAGAATCTCTCCTTATGAGATTACTGAGGAAGGCTGAATTTAGGCTGCTGTTTGCCCAATGACAATCCTTTTGTTTACCTGGGTCACAATCTTCCTGTGTAGGACATTGTCACCAACACTGTCATTTTGAGGGGTCATTTTGGTCTGAAAAATCCTTCTTAAATACAGCAAATGCAGTTCTTACAAGAATAAAAGATGATATAGTTACTTCATAGGTAACGTCAGCATATCATCAAATTGATGAAGAAAAGTCTCAGTATGTTAATTCAGTAAAAGAATCATTGAGGAGCAAAAGTCCATTCATTTGCATTTCCAGATGAATAATTTCTTCCGGTGTGTAGGATTAGATGCTCAGAAGTCAGCATGAAACAGACACTTAGAGGCTGTTTTTGCTAAAAAGTATTGGCTCTTCACGTTTACTCACAACGGAACTAAATGAAGCATAAAAGCCTGACATCTCTGTCTTCTTTCTGTGTCTGTCTCCTTTACCTTGGGTTGTCCGCTTGCCTTGCAGAGCAGCATGTTAATCAAGGAAGTTGCTGTCTAACCTATCTCACCCTGTTTTAATTATGAAGATACAAAGATAAGTCACTACCCTTAGCCTTTCTTCTAGAGTCACCCTGCAATCCCAGAATAGAAGGACTCTGGAGGAACCACCCTTCTTCACTATGAAAACAGCTATCCAGGAGGCCTGAGCCTTGTCCTAGTGAAGAAGTAATCATCTCCTGGGAACCAGTTTATCTACTCAAGCAACAAGGATGTCTTCAGATCCCCTGACGAAACTACAGCTGAGTCAATGATGGAGGGGTCACCTTTGACCCGAACTGCATAATGATGTCTATTTCTCTCCCTTTATTTAAACTTAAAGCTTCTATGACAACCCAAGGCTCACTTAGAGCTACTATACCCCTCCATTTGTTCCCATTTCTATGTGGCCACATTGAATTGAACAAATCTCTTCTTATTACTTGACATTACTTGTCATTTTGTGCATATATGTACGTGTGTGTGTGTGTGTGTGTGTGTGTGTGTGTGTGTGTGATATAGGCATGTGATTGTGCAAATGTATTCATTGTGTGTGCATGCAGAGTCCAGAACAAGATATAAGGTGTCATTATGTGTTGTGTTCCACCTAATTACCTTGGAAAAGGGTCTGTCACTGAATTAGAATCTCATTGTTAGGTAAGGCTGAGTAGCCAGTGACCATTAGGGATCTTCCTGTCTCTGTTCTTCTAATGCTGGGATTAAAAATGTATGCAGTTATGCCCAGCTTTTTATGTGGATAAGGAGGGGATAGATAAGATGGCTTTGAAGAGTTGATTGCCTCTGCTCCAAGATAATGATTGGGCATAGTGAGAGGTCTGTCCAGAGTTCTTTCATTCTGAGAATCTAATATGACTCAAGAGGAAAGGTCAAGGGTAACAATTTACCTGTGCAAGATGGGCTCCTCATGATAGCATAGGAACCATGCTTACCCATCTCCCCAGACCTCATTTGTTTCTTTATTTGATGTTTAGGGACAGATGGCTGGGAATAACTTGTTGTAGCTTCTAGCTTTTAGGCTTTCACCCTAAAAGTACTATCTACAAGCACACTTAACTCTTATAGGAATTTTCTGATATAGTCAAAAGACAAACATACTTGCAGTATAAGCATGGGGGCCTGGTACAAGCCCCATAAATATGAGAAAGAATACGCATTGAGATAGCACTGGGAAGGCAGAGACAGGCAGATCCTTGGGGCTCACTGGTCTGTGAGCTTAACCTAATCAGTGAATTCTAGGTTACTAGGAGGTCCTATCTCAAAAAAGAATAATAAAAATAAAATAAAATGGAAAGGCACCCAACGTTGACCTTTGGCTTTTGACATACAATGAACACATATACACATGCAACCTCCCACATGAACATGCACACATACATGGGAATTTAAATGTTGTTGGAATGACAAAGATAGGTGAGCTAATGATTCCAAGGAGAATGGAGAGGAAATAAAGAAGGGAAAGGCCCAGGACAAGTCAAGGGTTACTGTTGTAAATCCAGGACACGTGCATTTGTTTGTACTCACCCTCATTCTGAGAATAATTAGAGAAAATCCTTTCACAGAGCCCAGCAAGGCAAAAATCAGAATAATAAAAATAAATTAGAAAACTGGGACAAAGAAAAAATAAGCTGGAATAACAAGATAAAAACAAAATAAAGAAGGTCGTCAAGCAGAATAGCATGGTGGGAGGCCCAGCTCGAGTGTTCCAGTTGAGCCACAAACTTATTTCCTAGTAGAATGCACTCATGTTTGTTTTTGTTATTTTTTTCTCTCTCTCATGTTTTTCCCCCGCTCATTCCAGAATTAGTATTGGAACTCATTTCCATGCAGTGAGAAAGGTAGATGGAAACTGTATTTAAATGAACAGAGATCTGTCTCTAAGGTAAAACATTATTGCCCCTTATTTTTTTCATTTTAACCCTTGAGTAGGAAAATGTTCATGAAACCAAAAAAAGCAAAACCACCTTCAAAGCCAGTTTGATGTGCTGTGAGCTCACCCACTACGTAGCCAATTATATGTTGAATTCAGTTACAAGAAAAGATGAAACAAACATCCTCATCTCCTGGAGACACGTCCAAATGGAGACATGTCCAAATGGCAACCCACCTTGTGCTCCTGGCACCTCTTCTCAGCTCCTCCAAAATATAGCTCCCATGTAACAATGCCTCACAGTCTCTCCCAAATTAGGTCGTCAGGTCATCATCAACTCCAAGTCATATCAAAACTCTATGGAAGGCCTCAGTGGTCAACAGCTCCCAGAATTTTCTTTCTTGAGTAACTCTATGCCTCAAAGTGCTTAGGGACTGCCACTGGGATTCCCTAACAGGACTCAGTGGGACAGATGCTGTGTAGCTTCCTAGGCTAGGCTTCTAAATAGCCTCAATTGCTGTCTTCCAGAAAGTTGTCATAGAACTTACCTACCATACTCTAGGAAGCCCGTACCTCATGATGAAGGCACATGGAGAAGGACTAAGACCTCCCTGTCATCAGCTCAAGCAGAGAATCCCATGGATAGCTCATAGCAATTGCTAAGGATGCAAGTGATACTTTGTAAATTGTGGCAAAATTGATCCTTCTATAACTGCAGCTAACAACTGAACTCCCATGAAGAAGAATACAGCTGATTGTACTTGTTGAAATCATAGAATCATGACAGATAAAGAATGACAGTTGTTGTTAAGCCCCTGTTTGGGATGGGGTCCACAACAGCATGTATTTGGTTTGTTCTTTCTCTTGGAATGACACAGAAATTGGTATGATTGGCCTTCTTAAAAACATTAAGGTCCATAGCAAAGGTTGGCTGAAAGACTTTTCAGTATTCTGCCTTTTATGCATAAGAAAGATAGATACTTTTTACCCTTGACAGTAGAGCATCAAGCTATTCAGCTTGGCAGATAGTCTCACACAGTGTGTCTGATTCAGAGACTTCTTTGAGTTTAGTCACCAAAAGCAATTAAATATGAACAAGGAACTATAATAGAGACTGTCAGTGTCTTGACTATATGCCTCAGGCGATACACGGGAACTTGCAATGTCAGTGTGTAGATACCTGTCTTTTTCTAGTCCTTTGGAATGCTACATTTCCCCATGCTCACTAGGTCTTGGAGTATATCCCAGTGTCTTAGTTACTTGTCAACTCCTGTTACAAAATGCCATGACCATAGCAACATATAAAAGAAGGAATTATTGGAGCCTTACTGTCTCAGAGGGCAAGTCCATGACCATCATGGCAGGGAGGATGACAGCAGGCAGGCAGGGCACTGGAACAATGGTTTTGAGGTCATATCTTCATCTGAAAATAAGAGGCAGTGAAACAGCTAACTGGGAATATTGTGTGGTTTTTGAAAACATCGAAGTCCATTCTTCTGTAACACAACTCTCCAATAAGGCCATACTTCCTAATCCTTCCCAAAATGTTCCACCAACTTAGGACCAAACATTCAAATACATGAGCCAGTGGGGGCCATTCCCATTCAAACTACCACATCCAGTTACACTGCTTAAGAGGAAGTGATGCTGACGCTGAGATAATTGGCATTAATCATTTCCCAGAATCTACCAGTGACATGAAGGTCTGGAGCTTGAGATATGAGCCTTAGTGGCTGTTTTTCTTTTGGTGAAGCCCAATTTAAGTCTCTCATATAGGCAAGATACCTTAAGTCATTGCCTAAAACTTTTACATCTTAGTATATATTAATTTAATTTTAAGTAAGCTAATAGATATTCATCTAAAAATACTAAATAAACTCATGAAACTGGCATTGAATTTCCTTACTTATTTAAGAGTTATCCTAACATCCATGATGCAAACCTTTCTGGGATTATTTCAGTATCAGAAAGTCTGTGATACGGTAGATATGATGAGGTATTACAACCACAGAAGAGGAGGTCATGAAACCTGTGCATTGGTTCGTTATCACTGTAGCAAATATCTGGACTGAGGGACTAGTGAAGAAAAGAAGTACATTTAGCTCAGCAGTGTGAAGATACAAGAGCAGACCACCAGCTTCTCGTGAGCTCTAATCAGCGCATGGTAGATGGCATCACACTGGTGAAAAACATGTGAAAGAGGTGACAGGATGAGGTGGAAAGCCATGGAGGAACCAATCTTTATCCTTTTATAACAACCTACTATTTCATGGGGCCTCAGGTTCCAATGAGAAGTACTTTCATCCCTTCCAAGGGTGGTACCACTAATGACTACAACACACTTGAACACTGTTGCGATGAGGAGAGAGCTTTCAAGTCAGGAAGCTTCATGGGACACACATATTCAAACTACAGTAGCCCCAATCATGTCTCCAGTGTGTGCTGTTTGAGGAGAGGGAGGTGTATTGCTGGACACTCACTGCGTGGTAGCATACTCACACTGAAGCACGCTCACAGCGATGTTTGGATAACTCTAATCTTCACAGCAACTTTTCCAAGATTTATCATCATCTTCATTCTATGAATGGAGGTGACGCTAAGGGAACATAAATATCTTATGCCATGGTTACCTGCCAGTAAATCACAGAACTGGAATATGGACTCTGACTGGGAACTTGCAGAGTCTACCCTCTTAAGCATAGCACTATAATTCTTATCAAAACATACAGAATGCTAAAGGAAATAAAGCAGCACTACATTTTTAAAACCATTTTAGTCCTAGATGTATTCAAAATACTAAAGAGAAAAATGAAAACCCTACTATTTGGTAAAGTATACCAAGAGCTAGATAGAAATCTCCATATTCCCTGAAAACATGCTGCTTACTTCATCGGCACAGAGCACTAATCAAAGGTTGAAGAGAGAGACAGACCATCACCAAGAAGAGAAGAATTTCCTTGTGGTAGAAAATACCAAACAATGATCTGGGTCCTTCGGAAAGTTCTCTTTTTCTTTTTAAGTCATGGAGGCAGTTGAGACAAGGCCTCATGTAGCCAGGGCTGGCCTTGAAATCCCCAGTCTTGCTGCCTCAATCTCTCCTAATACTGGTATTACAAAAAAGCACTACTGTGTGTGGCTCAATTTTTGGTCAGCAAGAGCCTTAACGCTGATGGCATATGACACTTGTCCTGGGGTTGTGCAGAGGAGTTGTGCACTGAATTATGATTAAGCTGGAAGACGTTTAAGATCCTCCCAACCCCAGGATTCAACAAGACCAGTTAGTTGATACTCATTAGTTTAGCGTGGGAAACACTGTTAACTCTCTGTGATAATGAGGTATTACACTTGCCAATGTGACTCTTGTCTTTCTGCACAACTCTCAGCCCCACCTTGTGTAGGGTAAAGTTCTAAGGCCGGAAAACATAGCTGGCAGGCATGAGGAGGAATGGGGATGGTCAGACAGAGTGGCTATCAAAATAAAATCTAGATCTTCTCATCTATGTGTTGACCATGTTGACCATGTGGTGACAAATGTGTGTGAAACCTTTACACAAACAACTCTTATTTTGCATGGAAAAATCTACCAGGAAGCTTTCTTATTCCCCATGAATTGAGGACCTGGAGAGTGAGAAAGGTACCCTAGGTCACACAGTCAGTCCACCTGAGCTCGCTGTCTTTCTGCCAGGAGGACTTTCTCACCAGTGCTGTGAGACAGCCCCGGTTCATTCTTTCCCATCACTCATCCCACACAGGATGGTTTCTCAAACTTTTTCTGAAAACAGCAGGAGTGGCCCCAATTGAAAGGAAGGGCATTTTGTGGTAAGAGAGGGTTGTCTTTTTATTCCTTTGATTGTCAGCTCCAGTGACACACACACAGACACACACACATAATTAATAAACTCCCTGAAAGCATGGCTTCTCAATTATCTTTCTCCCAAATCCTAGAAAAATTGTGATTGTTCTGTTATAACTGCCGCTGTGGCATAAATTACCTTTAGCAAACATCAAATGTGCTTAATGCTCTCTCCCAGTGCCATGGCTGCCGCTGTAACCCTCAGACAGGGTAACATCCAGTTACAGCACTGACCTCCACAATCAGACCTTTGGAGGTCAAGTTCAGCCATGCCAGGTATGCACTGAAATTCAATTAGTAAATATTAAATAAATGAGTGTTTTGTAGGCGGCTTAATTGTATGAGTTTTATTTTATGGGTTTTTTTTTTTTTTAGAGTTTTGTTTGTTTTGCTTTGATGTGTTTTGATGAGTTTTGTCAGAGAGGTCTTTGCCTTATAAATGACTTTGTTTACTGCTCTTCAAATTGCAGCCCTGCAAACGCCCAGCATGGGAAGTGGAAACACTGTTTCTGGTTGCTAACCTTGAGTGAGTCACTTAGCTGTTGGAGCTTCATTTTTGTCAGTACTTGGTATCAGACCCAGGGTTTTGTACACACTAAGTAATCACTCTACCACTGAGCAGTATCACTAACTAAATATCTCTCCCTCTCCCCCTCCCTCTCCCCCTCCCCCTCCCCCTTCCCCTCCCCCCCCCCATCCCTCTCTGTGTGCCTCTGTGTGTCTTTTCTCTTACTCTGTCTCTTTGGAGAGGGAGGGGATAGGAAGAGGAGGGACAGAGAAAGAGAAGAAGCACAATAGGAACCTGAAGATGGTGAGTGGGAATGTGGAGGGGCTGGTGCTCACCAGGCCACCTGGCTTCAGAATCTGTAGTTCTCTGGTAGCATATAAGGTGTAGTTTTCCACATCTGAGCAGCACAAATGGTTTTCAGTGCCACATCTGTCACTATATACTTGAATATGCAAATGAGCCATTTGCCACTGTAGTCCCTCCAAACTCTTCCCATGTAGGTTAAGAGAGCACTGTAATACCAAACCCTCAAATGTGCAGGAAAAAAAAAAAAAAAAGCCTGCATGTAGGCTTCACTATGAAGAGGAGGGAACTCTGGCACCAGGCTAGACCAATGGGTGTTAACCATGGGCTAGTCAATTTATTTGGATTCATTTTTCAGTACCAGAGATCAAACCCAGGCTTTTTGGAACCTGAGCCAAACTCGCATGTATTACTTCTTTCAGAACCTTCTTTGCTCTGTTCTGTGCTCCTTTTTGCCACCTGGGAGTAGCTATGTCTTCATGTTGACCTCAGGGCTATACACTGTAGTCCAAGAAGAGCAACGGAACCAAGAGAAGTGTGTAAGAAAAGTGAGAAATGGATCTTATTCTTGGGAGTTGCTAAGAGTTGAGGTATTCTTGATATGGAACTAATGCCTTACTACAGCACATTGGTTATAAGAACCCTCAAGCATGTAGCAAATGTAGAAAGTCACATGCAACAGGCGGTAACAGAACTAGACATTTCCCCGACACTATCTGACTGACGTAAAGCTTAGATTCCCTACCTCCCGCTGAGGCAGCCCATGCCAGTACATGCCTGTTTCCAGCACCCCTTCCCTTTCTACCTGTGCTCACGTAGCCTCCTTAATTTCTGCCTCCATCCCAGGAAGAAGCTCAGTGGAATTCTCGGGTCTGAATCTTTAGTTCGGTCTGTCAATTCCCCAGTCGCACAAGAGACTCCTGAGAACATTGAAACCAGAGGCTCAACCAAATTTCAACCTGGCTTACACCTTTGGTAATCCATGTTTTGATGTTGTTCCCTGGACCAAGTCTGTGACATGAACATGCAAGGTGGCCAAACCACAAATTGTGCCAGGACCCCATCTCTACTGCCAGATCTCCTTTCTGCGGCGTTCCACTTGTCCACAGCAGCCATGGGTCTGTTTTCATACACTCTGTCATTCATGTAGCCCTCTCTTTCTCTTGATCCGTTTCCCCCTCACCCTCTCTTGTCACATTTGACGTAGCTGCCGACATGCTTTCGCTGGAGCTGTCTGGTTAAAACCCATCTTGACACTTTAAACAAATGTTCACTGTGTTTCTTCCTGACACCACAGACCCTCGGGAGCTCCGCAGCGGGATGTTTCCATTTCTTCCCTACAAGTACTTTCTTAAAGAAAGTACCAAAGGCCAGCCAGGCATGGGAGATTTCATGCACTGGCCCCAACTCTGGCCTTCCAGACTCATGCATCTGGCTGACTTTGAAGCCTGCTTTACTCCAAGAGTTTCCTACCTCCCCTTTTATGGTCCCGAAGCTCTTGAATGTGTCACACAAACAATATAAAGATAAGCTCAGTGCTCTCACATTGGGAAATGACAGACGGAATGACAGAGCTGAGCTACATGTAACAGCCAACCAGGAACTACCTGCTAATTAGGTAAGTGGAAGGCAATGTTGATATTGCAGACAGAATCAGCTTCCAGCAAAAGGGTTGATCACCCAGGAGATCAGGATCACAGGATCACAGAGACATCTGGACTCTGAGGAGTTCTGACACAAACAAGATAACTGGAAAGCCAGGCTCCAGTCAGAGACAGTGAGTGGAGGTAGCACTAGAGTTAACCAGATGGCAAAAGGCAAGCACAAGAACATAAGCAACAGAAACCAAAGTTATCTGGCATCATCAGAACCCAGTTCTCCCATCATAGCAAGTCCTGGAGGTTGTGAGCATGCAAGTCTAAAACTATTAAGACATTTTAGGAAAGGCTAGGCAGGAAATAAGCTGCAGGGCTGAGGGAAGACAGAGGACATTGGGCAAGGATAGTTAAATGAAGGCTTACCTAAGACTATGAAACAAGACTGGGGAAATGTCCATCTCATCCCTTTCTCAAAGGATGGCAGTTAACACTGTGAATACCTGGTTATTCCTAACTCATTAGAGGGATCTAAAAGCAAAATAATATTCCAATGAGAAATATTCGGTGCCTTGTACTCTCCCGGTTGTTCTATTCTCACACCTTACTTTATCTTTAAAAGGGGCCTAAGGGGAGGCATTGTATTTACCCCATTGTACAGGGAGGAAGCTAATGCTTGTTTGGGTCTGTAACTCACATGGGATTGTAGAGTGGAAATGGACTGAAACTTGACTGTGATCTAAAGATTTGGTTTAAGGCACCTACAATCCTAACCTCTGGGGCCCATTGTTCCCCAGGCTTCCTGATAAAAGTCTCCCAAAGTGTGAGATTCAAGCCTACGGGTCACTAGGAGGTCTCAGCTGGGGACCTGCAGGCCATTGGCTGTACTAGCCTGCTAGTTATTGCAAGGGCCCTTGGCAATTCTTATCTTTAGGGAGCTTGGGAAATCATAAGGAAATAATGAACCTTTGTTAGGCCAGAGTTCCTGTTAGAGAGTGACAAAAGAAAAATAGATGTGCAATCCTGGCAGAGGGCAGGAGGCCAGTGGAAATCTATCCCTCCTTGGATATGGAGCTTCTTCTCAAAGTTTTCTAGGACTTAAGAGTCATGGCCAGTTTCCAAAGATGCAAGAAAAGCCATCAATCACTGCAACTTGTAACAACAGGCATTGGAGTTTCAAAGAAACAGGAAGAATTCTGTGACATTAACAGTCTTCTGAGACCTTCTCTGAGGGAGAGTCCCTGTGTGAACTAGGTTAGTCTTGCTGAGGATCTGTTTCTACATCCTGCCTGCATAATCAAGCTCACCGCATGCCCAACCCAACCCTCTCCTAAGGCATCAACACTTCTTACTGCATATTATCCAGGATCATTACACAGGCTCTGAGCAGCTGGAACTAATTGACTATCTCAACTTGTCATGCTTTTCCTTTTTGTGCCTGTATAGCACCTAGAGGTTCCTCATTTTTTTAACCCATCACCTATATTAGGCTCTATCATTGGCCAGTAACCTTGATTGTAGATTGGTTTACTTTATTCAAACTTGAAAATAGACAAGGACGTTGACCTATACAAACACCTCAGTTTTTATCCTTCCTTGGTAAGTCTACACCCTGAACCCTCTCAACACATTAGTCCCCCTGACTTTCAATGATCTTTCAGGCCCTTCAATCATGCAGATCCACTGGGAGAATATTCAGGCACTAACTAATGCCTTCTTTGAAATATAGTTGTTTGAAATAGGTCTTGGGGACACACATGAAAGTAACAGGAACACATGGCACCTAAGTCAAAATGTCTTACATTTAATCTGAGAAAAAATCAACTGAGAAGCTTATTAAAATGCCCTTTTAACTGGGAGGAGAAGGACAGGTGGCTACTCTTTCACAAGCACACCCAGGTGACTTTGGTGCTGGTAGTCCTGGGCCCTCAGTTGGAGTAAAAGATATCACCAAAACTTATTTTTGAGCAAGCTCATGTAGAGATCATGACATGCTGTGTGTTGCTCATTTTCCATGGCTATAACAAAGGACTTGGGATAATTAACCTTAAAAGAGGAAA
Source organism: Arvicanthis niloticus (assembly GCF_011762505.2). Classification (NCBI taxonomy): domain Eukaryota; kingdom Metazoa; phylum Chordata; class Mammalia; order Rodentia; family Muridae; genus Arvicanthis; species Arvicanthis niloticus. Next base: position 44,564,662 of record NC_047670.1, read on the forward strand.
AGGTTGTTCGCATTCACAGTTTAGGAGGATTCAGTCCCTGGTCAGCTGGGTCATTTCTTTTGGGCATGCTAGGCAGCATACTGTAGAAAAACATGTGGCACAAGAAGCTGCTCATCTCATGGAAGTCAGAAAGCCAAAGAGTTAGAGGAAGGGGTCAATGTCCCCAAATCCCCTTCAAAGGTATGATGCCCCAAATCTACCTTCCCCCTAGTAGGCACCACCTCTTAAAGGTTACACTACATACTACAACCATCATCTGCTGTTACCACTTCTTCTACTCACAGGCCATTGAGGAAACTGATTATAGCATCTGGAAATCCTCCCACCCCACCAATCCTCCAGAGCTAGCAACCTGCTCTCTTTGCTATTTTCACAGTGACTACCACCTGTATAAAAGCCATCTGTGGCTGCCCCCTAAACATACAGCTATATGTTGATAAGAGCCAGGGCTTCTAGGTGTCTCTCTAAGACCCTGGCACATTTCATAGTTAGCTTTTAATTCACATAAGTGAATGAATTACAAATTAATATTGAGTGAATGAATGCAGATGTCTAAGGTAGATAAAATGAAGTGCACCAAGTTCCTAGGTTATGAATCAGCAAGATTGTTCTGTAAAACTCCAGATAAGGAACATGTTAGGCATGGTGAGCCATAGTCTGTCACAGTCATTTCACCAGAGTAGCATATGAGCAGTGAAAGGCAATAGGTATATGAATGAATGCAGATTACATTCAACCCTGTGCAAACATCCCATGGGTTGATTACACCCAAGGGTCATAGCCTATCAACTCCTTGGCTCGGTTATTTACATTTTTTTTTTTTAAGCATCAACCACTTCCTTGTTAATTTTTTTTTTCAGCATACGAAGGCAACTAGATGGAACTTTAATTTAACCTTCTTTAAACACGAGCAAGGTCTATCTACTTAAACTTCTTAATTCAGCTTCAGATAGTTCCACTAAAAGAATGTAGGAGTGTTTCTTCATGCTTGTCTGATACTGAAAGCAGCTGTAGCCATGGGTCCCTGTTGCAGCTCTTACCTTGTCTTTTTGGTTAGGAAGTAACTCCAAGCTAAGGCTTCAGCTCTATAAAATAAAATCTACTTTTGGACTCTAAGTCCCAGCCCGTCTTGTTCTGTCTGGCCATCATAGGAACTCAGCTCAGTACAGCAGAAAGAGGCACAAAGTCTGATGTAGTAGCTAATACATCAGAAGCACTGTGCAACCTACTTCTCTCCCTTTTCATATACACCCACAGGAATCATTGCTTGCTGAGATGGGCAACTAGAGAACAGAGATGGCTATTAGACAAGGTCTCCCAGCTTCCCTGCAACAGTAACATAAATTGTGACAAGTCTATAGATCCAACTACCTTGCCCAACTACTCCCCCTAGATTGTCTTCTCACTCCGAAAAACTCCCGGCAGGCAGAGCAGGACAAAGACACCTATATGGATTAGTACAAACAGTTCTGTCTTTCTCTCAAGTTCTCTTGTGACACTTGACACTTGGCTCATTTCTCTGAGTCCCTTCAGCTTCCCCTGCATTTCTCAGACCTGGGCTAGCATACCTCAGTGAAATGTTCACCAGTTCACAGTGAAAAAAAAAAGTGCATATCTGAACATCCTTTCCTGTTTTGGCCACATGAGTATATTTTACTGTTCCAATTCTTACCCTTCAGCACACTTACTAAAGTCTTTTATAGATTTCAGTGTAGGTTTGTTTATTTAGCATATATCTCTCCCTGGAAAATGCTATGGTCCATGAGTAAAGGACCATATTCTATTAATTTCTGTGAGTCCAAACTATACCATGGCTTCTGTATACTGGTGACAGGTCTCATCACTGGATCAGCAGGCTGTAGCAGTATTTCCAACACACCACCAAGTGTGGTCTCTGATGTTTACCAAATGCACTGTCACCAGTTTTGGAATGCATTCGATGAATATAAAGAATTTCATAAAGCTATGCTTATTCAACACAAAGAACTTCACTCCAAAATTGTGCCCTCCACACTGCTTTATCCCAAAACAATCTTTAAAAGAAATCATGGTAATATGGTTGTGTGTTTTTTCTCTTAAAATATTATTTAGAATTTTTTAAAATCAGCCAATGATGTTGATCTCAGAGTCA